>NW_026850701.1:0-64148 GCF_030913465.1 Colletotrichum navitas
AGCCTGCTCAAATAATGTGGCTGTTTCAATTCAGCCGGAAAGACTCTGACTTGAGCATCATCTAGGCTGAGAATGTAACAGGGCATCGGTTTATGAGGATTCATTGTCTGAACACCTTTGCTTCATCAGTTTTGGGTGAAATTAAGAAATTGTACCGTCTCAGGATTGGCCGCCAAACGACGATCTCGTCGTTTGATGACCAAGTCAAAGGATCATCAAGCTCTCGTGCACAATGAAAAGTTTGTCTTATTCTGGGACTTTTACTGCAGCTCAAGATCTTGGTTATCCATATCAAGGATGAAGCTCACTAGTTTTATGCTGTCGCTACTCTACTTATCTGTTGCGGCCACACTGTTAAAGATCATCGCCTCTACACTTGGAGCAAATCGTCGATGCGATAAGTGACGCTGTTCTTTGTTGCAATGTGGGGGGTGAACAAGCAAGCTTTAGGAGGCTTTCGAGTTCAAGTTGCTTGATGCTCTGCTCGGATTGGATAGACTTCGAATGACTTTGAACATCGAACTTCGTGTCTTTCCTGCTTTTCATTTTCAGCGGTCTTCTAAACGGAATCCGGCTTGGTTCGAGGTAAGGAATCATCCGCTGTTCAAGCATCCCACAAAGTCCTGATGGCGAGTAGCGGTTTGGTCCCCTGTGGCGTGACGGATGTGGCCGCGCTTTGGCTTGTCACTTCATATCCATTATTTGGATTATCCTGCCCCGTACTCTTGCAGAGAGGCACGGCCACCATCCAAGAGTGACCTCGCCTTTGTGCAGTCGTAGTTCTGATGGGCATAAGCGCCCTTTTTCTCAGACCTGATATTTCTCTGGGGACACAACAGTTGTTACCTGGGGTTCGAGAATGGACCAGAGTTGGTTTCGATCAAGCGCATTCAGCGGCATCCAGACTGTTTGGCTGTCGCAAGTTATCGTCACTGTCTGAGCATGTCATAACCACGCTTCAACGATGAACGACGAGTCCCAGAGTACTCGGTTGTTGCTACCGGGGATGCAGTGCCCAAAACGCCAAGAAAATTGCCATGATTCGTCAGAAGACGCGAACTATAGGAAGAAGTCATGTTTGACAATGCAAGCCTAGGAGATCAGCGGATGCATGGTCACGATGCAGGTGGTGTACTTCGCTTCGCCTGATGAGGTGACTGCTGCTCTCGACGCTGCAACGTGTGATTCATGGGATGTCCCCACCGATTGTTGACGGCCCAATGCAAGAACGTTCCCACCAACTTTCGACTGAACACGGAAAAAATGTCCTAACGTGCTTCTTGACATGACGTTGCATAGGAAATGGTCTGTTGCTTCCGACGTCAGCCCCATTAAACGCCCCGATCGGCGGCATCGCCCCCGGGCCATCTTATATGTTTATCTGCTTATCTGACACAACAGCGGGTCATTAGGTCATTAGGTCATTAGTACTTTAACCGAAGCTGGTGTTGGTGCTGCCCAAAAGTCGCGTCATCATGGCTTGTGCGCTGGAGCTGGCAGCTCTGAGACCACGGAGCTGTCTTCCCGTTGCGCTTCACAACAACGTCATTCAGGTGCAAAGAGAGTCGGGAAGCAGGCATATGGACCTACCAACTCTAAGAGTCTTCAGGGTCTTGTTGTTTCTTTCGGGCTCCTACCTTGTTGGGGGCCATTTCGATGCACGTCAAAAGGTGTCCAGCGCGTCAGACGTGAATGGTTGGTTGGTTGGTTACCTTGGAACCTTGAGGGGCGGTGGGAGATGGTGAACAGCGACGTTCATGGAATCGAGCCCAAAGAAAGATGCATGACGATTAAGCACTTAGAGACGAAGAAGCGGAGATGGAGATGGAGGATTTAAGTTCGGCCTGCGTTGAATCGAGTGGAGGGGCACTTTCCTAAATCAGACAGACGCCTGCCCCTGCAGGTACGGTACAGGGGAGCCACGCAGCGTGGGTAAGGTGATTTGAGGGGTCCTGCCGATTCAAGTGTCAAAATCGGTTCGGGGGCCAGTCAGCTACAAACACTGACTTCACACCTGTAGCCCATAGAGAGCCCGTTGCTGCAGCCACAGCCACTCAACAACCAAATCGTCGGCCACGAACAAACCTCCGCGTCAGACCCTGAGCAGCAACCCGAGTCGCCATTCACGTCTAGCTCGCACCCTTCGGGCATGTGCGTTCTTGTGAGCACCCTCAATCGATGTGATGTTCTTCCATCGCCTGAATCGCTGCGCTCCATCATCCTCCTGGTATCTAAAGATTCCATTCATTCCAACGAGACTTCTGCCAAGACATTGGACCAATGCGTGTAGAGAACGTCGGCACCAAAGATAAATAAGATGACTTTGGCGCAGACGAAGCGCGACTCGACGTAGAATATGAGGGGATGATCTACGAACTTTGCAAAGGTCAGAAGAAAAGCTGCAGGCACTTTTGCCGGCGCCTTTCCAACAATGGACTTCAAGGATGATGTTCGGGGCGGCGCCGCAGCAGGCGTCAAGGTACCAACTCACGATTTGGCCGCTGAAATCGACATTGGTCGCTGAAGGGCCGCGGTAGGGTCTGTACCATCTTCCCAGGATGGTACGGACTTCTGATTGGCAGAATCTGGTGAGGTCGTGTCGGGTGAGGAAAGAACCCTTGTGAAGGACCAGGCCAGAGACACGTTTGCGTCTTACCTAGAGTACCTTTCGACGCGCGTCGCGTCTCTCCGTTGGAACATCTGGGTGCTGCCAAAACGATGGGCTCAACCCAGCATCGCCTTTCCAACTCCTACTACAACATGCCTGAGCAAGCAGGAAAACCTTCAGGTGAACACTAAATCTAAACAAACTTTTCAGTACCTACGTCTCTCCTGCCATCGGTGTCCCTGAAAGTTCTAACCGGTTGACTGGTTTCCGGAGCAGGTTTCTGACGCCGACACCGAGCGCGATGCCATCTTCCAAACTCCCATTTTCCGTCTCATCTATCCTTCCGAACCGCCCCGACAAAGTCGAAATCACCAAAACCTGCTACGAGGAGGTTTTCGAAGAGCAACCACGACCATCCTCCTTCGATGCCTTCTCGATGTTGTTTGTCATCCCACCGATATCATCCTTGCCAGGATCCTCTCCGCCACCCGCCATCGAATCCAAGATTGTCATCTGTTTCGGGAGTCTCATCGTCCATGTAGCGCCGCTCATCGCCGGCAAAGTCTGCAGCTCGAGCTGAGCACCGGGTGTCCCAGACTCCCAGTGACTGCGAATCCACTGCCGAGGCTTCCATACTCATTTCATCTGTAACTAGCTTGTATTCCATGCCGTCATCGCAAAGGGGAGTTTGGGCGCAATGTATCATCTGTTATTTTCGACGAAGCTGCGACGGCTATTGAGGACGAGGACGAGGACGGCATGTAGCCGGAGATCCAGGAGTCGCCGCGCCGTGGCCATTACGGGCCACAGAGCTGACGGTCTTTCCATTCCAGAAAGCAAAGCGGAGCCCAACATGGGCTGAGCGTGAAGTCATCACGGAGCAAAAGGACTTGCGGCGGCGAGAACTCAAAGAATCGCAGCTCAGTGACACCCACGGCCGGTACATGCCTGAATGACCCCCCTCCTCCTTAGTCCAGTGTTATCTTTAAACTCGCGCGTCTAACGTTTAATGTCCATGATCTTCATTCTGGGCGGCAGCACTGAAGCACGAGCCAAGCCATTACTTCTCTCCTCGACCGCAAAAAGGTCTTGACAGACTGGCCTTGGCGACAATGTAACATCAAACCAAAAAGCAAAAAGCATTAAGCCCTGCTTCACCCGCTACAGTCGCATAGAGATCAGGTTTCCCCCTACCAGGGCGTGAGTGCAACGCCTCCTATGGACAGTTCTTCTGAGACTACGTGTAGCAGGTGAGTGCGGGAAGGGAGCACGGGTGAAGAAAGAAGGAAGGAGGGAGGGAGGGAGGGAGGGAGCGAGAGGGAGAAAGGAAGGAACGACGCATCACACAGGAGAAAGGCCCAACGGTGGACGGGAGGCAACCATGGATATGTGGGGCAGGTCGGTCTCAGGGGGAATAAGAAGGCCCCCCCTGT
This sequence comes from Colletotrichum navitas, assembly GCF_030913465.1. NCBI lineage: Eukaryota > Fungi > Ascomycota > Sordariomycetes > Glomerellales > Glomerellaceae > Colletotrichum > Colletotrichum navitas. Next base: position 4,042 of record NW_026850701.1, read on the forward strand.
CTGTCACAGTTACAGTTCCAGCGTCCCCAAAGCGATGGCATCTAGTTCGCTGGCCGGCCTTAATGTGATCAACCGTTTTGCAGATTTGAACGCGGTTTCCGCGGTGTCAATCCTCGTTTTCTGTCAAGAGTCTCTTTTCCTTATTAACTTGCAAGTCACAGGGAACTCGGTCTTTTTTCCCAGCATCAATGCCACCAAGGACCACTCACAGCTTCGTGACGCGTCTTTGTTTGGGACTATTGTTGAGATGGAGCCGGTAAGAATGATGCCCCTAGTGGCAAGAGTAGCATCGTCTTGAGATGGGGTCGCAGGTATTTGGCAAAAGATGCATCGACGAACACGTCCTGTGGCTGCAGCTGGACCATGGGCTATACGTCCCAGCAGCTGAGGCCGGCTGCCCAATGACGTATTCACCGTATTCACCGGATTCGTATGCAGCGCCGGGCACTCTTCCGAGGGGGGATAACAATCCCAGCGTGCACGTCATTTAGCATGGCCCACCCTCGCTTGACGCATGCAAGACAGTAGGCCGCCACCGGCAGCGTGAATATACTCCAAAGGCTTGATCATTCCTTCAACCTGTCGAATCAGGTGTCGCAGGAGGTGTTGGAGCAGAAAAGATGCGTTGAAAAGCCGGCCAATAATCGTCTGTGATCCAGCGCGAGAGGTATTGCAGACAGCAAACAATGGAGTAGACGCCGATGGCGTGCTGCGTGGAGCCCAGAAAAAGCTCCGACCACAGAACCTGGCATTGTCAGTTCATCACATCTAAACCGGGAAGAAGCGAGGAGAAGCTACCGTTTTTTCCTCATCTTTCGGACAAGCCACGAAGTACCACTTGTGACCTTCAATGATGATGGCGGGGAGGAAATCGGGCAGAGGGCGGGGAGGGTCGGCGCGGCTCGCTAGCCGGCGCAGCAGGCGCCACTGGGCTTCAAGCCAGATCAAAAGCTGAGCCTGGGCGTCGTTGATCCCCGCGCCCTCCACCTTGGTTTCGATGCTCAAGACGATGGGGCGACGGCGAAATGGGTGATAATCGGTATGGTTGATAGACATGCTGAATAGGTCATCCTCGTGCTGGATCGCGGTGATGGCCTCAGCCGTCTGCGGGCCAGGCTCAACCACGAAGCAGAAGTCGACCTTTCGGGCGGGGCCGCGAGAATCGATGTATGTGTCGAGGATCTTAGCCGTCGCACTAAGAGGGATGGATGGTTAGCTGGGGGCATACGAGCAGTATTGCAAGAGGCATCCACATGTGGGTTTGACATACCAAGGCAGAAAAAAGACGTTATCCTGCTTTGCGCCCATCTGGGGCACGGCAAGCTGGAGGATCTGGTTGTGCAGGCACTGATTCCATGAATCCTCGTCGTGCTTCTCGTTTGCGCATGTCTTGGCGAAGTCGAGGATCTTCATGACTTGTGCGACGGTCGGCGAAGGCCCCAGCTGGTCCCTCGTGGAGTTGTCGTCAAAGAACCAGTCTCCGTCTATCGATTCGAACCGCGCTGAAGTCTCTTTGGCTTTCGAGATTTCGTCCTTCTTGGACCTGGAGATGACACCTTTCCCGAGAGCAAACGAAGACAAAGCCGTCCATACACGTCGCAGGGAGGCGGGAATGTCGGTCTCATCGGGGTCGTATTGTTGGACGAGGACGGGCCAGGGCTTATTCTGGCGGCTGGCGATTTGTTTCGTAGGGGAGACGCGCGAGGCGCTGCTGGCCTTGCTGGCCTTGCTGGCCCTGCTGGCCTGGGAGGGTGTTCGGGCGAGCAGGTTGGGACGTTGGCTCTTGCTCACGCGTGGGGTGTCCGCGTTGTCGGTCGCATGGCTCTGTGCAGAAGAGGCGAGGGGTGATGACTGCGACTCTCGTTGTCGCTTTCTTGGCGATGACATCTCAATGGAAGACGAGGGCGACCAAGGCCACCAACGCTTGAGCTTGTTGCCGGCAGGCGCGGCCGATGAAGATTTGTTGTCGGTCGAGATAATAGGCTCGGGTGGACTGTCGGTGATGCAGTCAATCCACTCGATGATTCGACGGTGTTCGTGAGAAATTTCGTCAGTCATTGTCTTCTGAAGCATGTCCTGCAAGGCATGGTGATGGATGGCGGTGGTGGTGGTCGTGGTCGTGATGGAGGTTGAATTGTTGAAGAAATCACTGTCTGCTAGACTCTGCACAGACTACCTGTGCAAACGGCACTCTCAGGTTAACAAGGGGGGGACGCTATCAGCTTGTCTGATCACTCCTTTGGTTGCGCGGGGTGACGGGATGACCAGCATGCCCATTGGTGGTATATGCTGTGGCACCCATGCACAATTCTCCACTCCTGTGCGCCAACGTTCACAAGCACACTCACTGCTTTTCAGCTGTGATCGGCTGGCGGGGTCTATGCTTATGTCAGCGTCTGGAATAAGTGGGTCATTGTACCCCAGTGGGTTGAGGTGGTATCACTATGTACCAGGATCGGCAGACTTTGAGCAGGAGACTGTGCACAGGCAGTGGAATAAAGCTTGCACTTTCTTTAGCAGGCCAGCTGTGTTGGGACCGCCATCACTTGGGGCATGCCCATCGAGAACCTGGGGAGACATGAGCCCTCACACGTCAATCACAGTCGCCAGCAACCCCATTCTTGCATTGCCTCTTGAACATGTTTCTGTCGCCATGCTATGTCCATCCTTGAATGTCGCTCTCGGAAGGGCTCGAGGTCTTGCAATCAAGGCGCAGACAGACAGACAGTATGCTGGTGGGTGTGCCCGGTGCCTGTTCACCCAATATGATTAGCGCGTGAGGGTGGGTACCATCTTCTGAGGACGGTACAGCTCTCTGATTGGCCGCAGCGCAGTGGACCTGTTAAGTGACAGCTGGTGCAATCACTGCCATACCCAAGTACGCTAAGGATTCCCTGTCTGTCCCCGTTCTCCCCCGCAACTTGGCCAACCCTGCCGCAGACATCACCATCATCGTCAATCCATCGCTGCATCAACATGGCCAATTAATCGACAAGTCCGTCACATCTTGTCCATCTTGCTACCCTTTTCTGCCTGCTGCGACTCAATAGCCATGTCCTCAATGCCAACGCTGCCATCATGGAACGACGCGTTTCTTTTATTCTTGCTCCATCCCCATCTCGGTGCACTTCCTCAGACGCAGCCACTCTCCATCTCTCTCGCGTGCACTCGCCAACCATGACATGCCCAATGATGCCAGGTATTTTCTTCTGACTTTTCATTCTGATTGCCTTGATACCAAGCCAACAGCTAACAAAAAACCATCAGGCATAACCCGCCTCCATCTCATGCCGAAATGCGACCCCTGATCCGATCCGCGATGATCTTCAATCGAGCAAACTACCAACTTCCCCAGCTTCAAGTCCAACCGCGTCTCCACGTCAATAAATACTGTACACATCATCTATACCACAAAGCAGCCTGACTGCAATGCCTGCCAGTTTCCAGGTCCTCAGGTCCGGCCGCGTCAGCAACGTCGCTTGTCATGGCCTGCACCAAGTCCTCCATCCCGGCCCGGGCGGAACGAACATGTCCCGACCACACGGTCATGCATCTCGCTCCATGAGCGCTGCGTCGCGACCGATATGTGGCAGCGGATTCTCGCGCGAGAGACCTCTGCAGACGCGCGACTCTCCCGTGCTACGCTGCCGACATTCCTCTCGCCCTCGCCGTCGCGCATGCCCGCTAGCCCCAATTTGGGGTATCGGCAAAATCAGAAACCATACGCGGGTTCTTCAAGCATCGACTTCCATACATGTTTCGCAAGATGTGCGAAATCGCCTTTTGTCGTCATCAAAGGAATCGAGCGACATCATCCGAAGGCGAAGCCGGGTCTAATTGCCGCCACGCGGGAGAACATGAAGATGCCGGCATCACCGCAAGTCTTCATCTCACTGTCGCTTCCGTTACCTCATCTCAACCAAGGCGTTCCTGGCATTTCCTCGCGTCGTTCGATGGACAATCATGTCCACGAAACCTCGTTTCTGAATCAATCTATGCACCGTCGTCGCGTCGGTTATGTTGGCCCTCGCGCTTGCTGCTGCCTTCTACTTGAGCCAACTCTTCAGTTTGCGTCAACCACCACTGGTCAAGGCCGTGGTGATCCCCACTCCCAAACAGTTGGGTCAGTTGTATTCCCAGTTCCCTTCATCCCCTCTGACCCTACCTTTGCCAACGTCATGTCTTCTATGTATCCATGTAGGATGACGCTGACCCCAAGTAGATACCGACGCATACATCTGCGCTCTCCACCACCAAATACAGGCAAGCATCGTGTCCTTTGACGTCCGCACTTCCTACGAGTTTGTCGGCGCCGAAAATCCTTGTTCATCTTTGCCTGATGGAACCGCCGAGGGAAGCTTGCTGCTTGCCTGGACCAAATATACGAGAAAATGGATGCAGAGTTTCAGAGATATCAGTGCCAGCGGTCTCGGTCTTGGTATCGGTGGTGGTGCTGGTCATGATGTGACCACCGGACAGCAACGTACCCGCTTCTGGGATGATGGAGAGGAGGGGGCCGAAAGAGAGGTTCGTTTCTGACGGTATTGGATTTTCTGACGGCCAGACCGGATGTGCGGGCGCACCGCAACTACATGTTTCTGCGACCGCTAATGCAGCCGTCTGACCGCGTGGCTACACTGAAGACCCTTTGTGGTCGCGACTGGGAGCTGGCGAGCCAAGAGGCAGAGACCGTTGGCCGCAAAGGGGGCATATGATATGTCAGTGATCGTTGGTTATGCATGCTGGCGGGCGACGGATGGCGTGGCTGCAGATCAAGAAAGGGCCTAGACAAGATACACAGTACAGGTGATCAGAGGTAAACTGGACAATGCAAATTTGATTACCTTCATACCGCGTCGTCTGAGCATGAAAGAATGCCCCCGGCCCTGCATTCATTGACCTTCTAAAAGCCATGACCGTCACCTGTTCTCAATGGTTCGCCCGCTTTCTGTGGACTGACTTGGAAGTTCCTTTGACCTTCATTAAGGACAGCGCAGCCTTTCGCGCCACCTATGGACCATCTGCATGGGAAGGGTCTCCGTCCCGGCCGGCCATGACATCACAGCCGAAAACCTCGAGCCAACATCCCAACACCAAGTCCAACAAGTCATCATGGCAGCCCCGACCGATGAGGACAAATGGGTCATTCGTTCGCGCCAGCTCCAGCGCTTCCACGCTTGGGAACCCGCTCATGCCTTCAGCAAGTCAGTCTCTGTGAGCCAGAACTACAGCACATCAGAGGTTCAAGTGGCTGCCGTCTCCAGAACCCTGGTAAATGCCGGCTAGACCTCGTTCTCCGGCTTGATGGCTGACCATGCTTTGTCTTCTCCGGCCTGCAGGCATTCGACGAAATTGTTGTTCCCTCATGACGAGCCACATAGGAATAGGAGAGGAGTGCAGCATTGCACCTGAAATTATCGAGCGTGGCAGCCCCGCGGCACAATCTTTCTATCGGCTTTTCTGCTCCGTTAACTCTTGCGCATATCAGCGCTGCCGCCGTCCGTCCTTACAATGAGGTTGGCTCGCCACATCCCGCAGCGCAGAGGTGCTGGTTACCAGAGGCAGAGGGGGAGAAGGAGGAGGCAGCGGTGAACTACAGACAAGAGCGTAGAGGTCAATCATCAATAGAGGAGCTTGACAAGTTTTTGGGGTATATTAAACGAAAAAGAGAAGACTTTAGAGGGAAAGCATGTGTAGGGATAACTGCGAGCCTACATGACCACCATTCATGACCACCATCCACGAACTGACCACCAAGGGCTCTAATCTTCGTCCTCCAGACGGAGTGACATCAGAGCGAGTCCAACCACATTCTGAAAATCCAACATAACCTCCCTCTCTGGGGCATCCACGACGAGCCGCTCTTCGCTGCTGCCGAGAAAGTGAAGCCAGGGTGATCCCACGAGCCCGCACGGCATGTCGTTGTTGCTGTCCTTACTATCGAGCAGCGAGCTGGCGTCCACGACGAGCCGTCTGATCCACGGGGCGTCGGGCTCCTTCTCGAGACCAATGAGCATCTGCACAGATTCTCACGGGTCACGACGCTGCTGCCGCATCTCGGAGCTCTCGGGCGCGCGTTCGTCTTCGTTCCGGCGCGGCGATTGATGGAGGTGGACAACTCGAACAACAGCCAGTCGCCTGCAGCAAGGTCGGCTTCGGTCTAGACAACGATGCGTGGTGGTGGTGGCGGATGAGGATGAGGAACGTCTCGGTGGCGCGCAACTGGGCGGTCAGCCACAGGGGCGGAATCGTCGGGGGCGAGGATGACAGAGAGAAAGCATGGCGGAGGGTGGCGGCGACATGGCGTGGAGGTGGTCTTTATGTCTAGCTCTTCATTCTGACCTTCACCTTCCGCCTCGATCCTGCGCTGCACTAGGTTGTCGCAGAGCCCGGCTGATGGCGCTGGCTTTGCTAGACCAGACCGGATGTGGCAGGCCGTCTGCTTAGGCGGCCCAGGAGCCTTGAGCCAGCGTCGGCGCGAGCAAGGATCTGACGAAGAAGTGCGGAGCGGTGAGGCGACCATATCGAACGTGGGGCCCCAGGTGAGCCATCAGGACGAACGAGGTACATTGTGTCTGTCTCTTGAGGTTGAAGAGGCTGGCCAGGTGTGACCGGCGCCTGATGGTGAGTACCATCTTCCCAGGATGGTATGGGTCTCTGATTGGCCACAGGGCGACACAATGTTCCTTACAGCGGCGCTTGCTTGGCGACAGGCGGTTGCAAATGATGCGTTGGTACATTGCGCCAAAGGTGATGCGCGGGGCCTCTGACTTACTCCGGAGGACGATGAGCTGGTCGCAGGTGCGGGACTTGGTGATGGATGGGCACATGATGGCTGGTGCCGGCAGAGAGAAGGAGGCAATTCGAGGAGATGGACAAACTGTGAGTCCGTTTCAGCTCATTTACGTGGCCGTGAGCAAAGACGAGGAGGTTGATTGAGGTACGACGCGGGCAGGGGGCCGACAAATGGAGTGCAAGCGGAAAGTCGTTCTCGACAGCTATGATCACCGCGAGCGGCACCCGTGAAACGGCCTCGATATGCACAGAGGCGACCAAGGTAGGTAGAGGTGGCGCTTTACCCCTGAATGCTGCTTGTGTTCGTTCCCACCCAATGTCGGGATTTGCTGATGCATCTATGTCCACAGGACCTCCGGTGGACGTCGAATCAGCCAGTCATCTCGCCCTGCCGGCTGTACGACTCCATCCTCGACGAATAAAAGCCTATCAGGCCGCAGGTAACGTCGGCAGCATTGCCAAGTCCAACTTCAAGTCGGTGCTGAACATCTCCAAGAGGATGGACGAGCTGCTGCAGGACAAACAGACTCCATGCAATATGCGGTATAGCACGAGCTGGAGGTCAGGCGCCTGCACTGGATTAAGCAGTATGCGATGAGACGGGGCGAATGGGAAGCCTGGGAGGAACGGTGATGTTGAGCCTCGAAGCGTCTAGAAAGCTTCCTGAAGGTGATGATGGCCTTGATGCCAGAAGCGCGCATATTGTTTGACGATGGGCTAAAAAGCCATACGATGTCAGTAAACGAGAACTCTGGTACGCTTTTGCACTTGATACGTGACATACTTGTGTGAGAAGTTGTTGCCGTAGATCACCTCTTCGACAGCCCCTCACGCTTGATCTGGGGGGCTGGGGGGGAGGTGTTTTCTGAGTAGAGAACTGGAACGACTGATCCTGCCATGTTCCTGTTCCTTGACGTGGTCGCGGGCATTGGAAGACGGGATCCGGCGAGGGAGAGATGTCATGCAGCTGGGGTTGTCGCAGGCCTGGAGGCGGCAGACGTTGAGGATCACAGGTGCCGAGGATGTTCAGACTGCGAAGCGCGCTGCTGGCGAAGGCCTTCGATATGGAAGCAATCCTCTTGGTTCTGCCGTCGTTAATGTCTTCTCGCTTGGATAAGAAGGAGGGGCTTGTTCGGGATGGTCATCGTCAGAAGGCAGCGAGCCCAGGCGAGATGTGAGTCCTGACTGAGACATGGCGATAGTTTCGAGTACGGAAATTACTTGGATAATAGAGCGGGAGGAGAGCAAGGCCAGAGAACACGGGGGGCAGGAGAGGGCAGGAAGAAGACATACGTCGGGACCGGCAACTTGTTGAGGGACTGTGGCGCCACGACATCGTCAAAGGGATGCGGCTCGGCAAACGGACCTTTGTGACAGTGGTCGCGGGTACGGCAGGGATTTGGCGTTGAAGACTGGGTCGGCGACGTCGGGCGGAAAGACGCTCAGCTTGTACAGCTCGAAGAGGAGGGTAGCTCGCACCTCAAGACACCAGACTTTGGCGCTCCGCTTCTTGGCTGGTGCTCCGTAGAAGGCGACGGGCATGCAACAGACTTCCTGGGCTTCGCTAGTTCGTCAGCCAAGTCTGCCCAGTGTCTGTTGCGGGAAACGGTACCTGGGCTGTGTTTGAAATACACGTTGATAGATGACGGCCGCTAGACAAAGAGCAATTCGATGTACGATGGTCAGTGGCTGAGGGACAGAGGGCAGGACAACTGCGACGGCATGTAGATCTGTGTTCGCTGGCTGCGCCAAGCAGTGAGCATTAGGACCGGTTCGATAGCATCCTGTCGTGACGGATCATGTCATCATGATTCGCTTGGAGGGCCGTCACTGGGCATCGTTCTTGCCTGCGTGCTGCTCTCGATGCCCATGATTTGAAGTGGTTAACTGCCTGATTGCCTTTGATGGCAGTTCCTTGCCGTCTATGTGAGGCAGTCTTGTTGATTGCTTGCGAGACGGTGCCGTCACATCTAGACCGCTCGTGAGTCAACAAACTCATGCACCGGATGCTGCCCCAGCTGGACGAGGCGACGATGCGCTGCTGGTAGTGGGCAGCCAACTTTGCTGATGCGAAGCCAGATGAGGAGGCTTCGGGCGAGACGCGTGGGGAGACATTCAGAGCAGATTATTGGGTCCGGCGAGTGGTTATAATGACAATGGAGGCTGTTAATAGAAGATACATCAAAGGTTATCTGATTGTTGAATGCTGGAGAAGGCATTGATGAACCGTGACCGACCGAAAGAGCAGCTGCAGCACGGAGGGCATGCGCTGTAAATTTAGCGCACCTCCAGCGCATGCTGGGAGAAATCACAGCATGGAAGCACCCGAGGTAGAGCTGCTGGGGCCAACTTGCCGATTTTAGCGCTTGAATCGGCAGGTGGTGTCGCCAGCATCAACCCACCAGGGGCGATTCTCACTAGAAGGGGCGGCGGCCAATCAGAGAGCCGTACCATCATGGGAAGATGGTACACTAGGGGCCCTGGCTCGCTAATCACAGTCAACCGGTGACATCTGCCGGCGGGTGCACCGTGCCCCAAAATTACCCAAGGTTACAGGGCCGGTCGGAAAAACCCAAAAGCCAGCTCAGGTCGCAGTGCCAAAAGGTACGTACCCAGAGTACATGCCTATGTTCCCACAAGAGCTAGGCTTAGAGCTCCAAGCTCCAAGCTCCCAGCTCCAGTCGTCCACCGTGACGTCAGCTCAATCCATCGATCGACCTCGCACCCAACATCTCGTCCTGCTCTCCTCCAACTCTGACGAGCGCCTTTGCATCGGCTAGCTACCACCTTGACGCGCCCGGAGTAGGCACCCAATAAGTGCAAACTTCCAACGGTTCGCTGCCATCTTGGACCAGGCAACGCACGAGGCGCATCGTCCACTTAGACCGTCTCAACCTTCTCCTCCAACTACCACCACCCGCCCCACCCCAGTCCAATTAACTGACAACTCTTGACAGTGTGCCCGAAGTGTGCTCGCTGGCCCTCGTCGACATAGCACAAGCGTAATCCGAGAAGCGACAGACAGTCTCCAAAAGGCATCGATTGCCGCTGTCACAAAGCCTCCCCGCGACGCGCCCTTCGTCCTGCTCGGCCCCGTCTTCGATGTCGCTCGATTCCGACACACACATCCACATACCTACCAACAGACGTGCACCCTTTTGGCTTCTGATCTGACGGTTGTCGGCTGATGTTGCCGATCCGTGGCGGGCACGTCCCTTCGTAGACCAGGCTTATTGCTGAAGACTCGTCGAGCCCAGAGATAACAAAGCGCTTTTTACCCCCTCCTGGCTCTTACACAACATGGCATGCCCACACAAGTACACCTTTTGGTCTTTTGTTTCCTTTCGCCAACTGCCTCTTCCAAAACTTGAAACGTTCTATGCTTTCCGCATTCATCCATCCCGACAAAGGACAGATCCATCGCTGCAATAGCCCCTCGCACCAGGAAACCGTGCAAAGTCTTATCCAGGGGTTTTGCCCTCAAGTCTGCATGATCTGCTAGTATAGACTGGGTATACCATCGCTCTGTGCTCCGGAAACCTTGAGCCTTCTCTGGCCCGTCAGTGTTGCTGCTGGCATCTGTCCGCTCCGCCTGCCGTGCCGAGATTCACAATGGCATGGCGTATCTTGACTTCAGCTTACAGCTTAGACATCACGTTAGATTAGCCATTAATATCAGTTAGGTGCCAAATCTCGTCTTGGTCAACCACGAAATGCCCACTGCCTCCGTCTGCCCTCTACCTTGCGGGAGAATCTGAAGGGGAGTCAGTACGGTTTCAATTGGTCTTGGAAGCATATGTAACACGCCAGGACAAGACCATCAAACACTAGTCGCATTCGGTTCCATGCTTGTACGCCAGCTACACCAATGTGGATTCGAGAAATATACTACGTAATGGTCCCAAATGCCAAGAGCCAGTACAAGGGATGTTCAGTGGAATGCATGGGTTTCTGTGTTTGTTGTGATTGCAATTCGCCCGTCCGAAAAGGTGAATGACGGTTCAGATATCGGCCAAGGCGGATCCATCATTGACATGACCAGCTGAGGTGCATCACCGATGTTTCAACATGTACCCACGTAGATCTAAACAGTGTGATCTGTGGACCGCTACAAGCCATGCCGCATTAGACGCGCTTTCCGCCTAGATGTAACACCGTTGTAAACCCAACAAAGCTCCTTTATCCTGACCGCCTAGTACTATCTCTTCCTTAATCGCATTCTGTCACTACTTGCACTCCTCAGACGCCTTTTTTGTAGCTTGAAACTCCTTGTATTGACAACGGCAAAGGCTTGTGGCCAGATGGATTGTCGACTGGTATGCTGGCATCGGAAGAGGTGAGGATGGCTTGTGGAGATGGCGCCGCCATGCTGGGGCATTAATTCGGCTTGGGATAGAGTCGGTGTTTGCCAGAGACGTGCCGGACGCGATTACAAAAACCTCATAGTTGTTTCTATTCTCTTGTCTAGCTGCGTTCGCCTGACGTGCGAGACTTGGTGAGCTGACATCAGAATGGATTGGGGAGCTGGGGGCCGACCTTTTTTACTTAGACATTAGGATGCCAAGCTGCGCCGTAGAGCCAAGACAGAGTTGAGATAATCTGCTCCTCCGCCATGTTGCTCGTCAGTTCCAACGAAACCAGTTCCGAAATCGTGTGCATGGGCCTATTGTAAACAAACAATGTCCAGTGAGAGCTGTCGCACGCTGGCATCGTGACGTTATCCGCCCAAGGAGAACCGGCGCCAGACGCTCCCGACACCTTTCTGGTCTTTCACTCCCAGGCTTGGCCAGCGTAAGACTGTCTACGAGTCCCATTTTTGAATTCAAAACACGGTGTCACATGGCATTCACGACGGTGTCGGTGAGCCATTTGTGCTTCGTCACTGTCGCAGGCCTTCGAACAGACTCTCTGCAGTCGCTCTTATCCTGCAAGCATGCCTGATGGCGGCTGCGGCGGCGAGTTCTTCGTCATGTGGTTGTGGTCGCTTGTCTGGTTGCGCAGCGGCGGCGTCATATTGGACGTCTGAGTTGGCCATGACCTCTACCTCTCTGGTGCTGTTGGTCTCGAGCTTTTTTCGTCCTCAGTCGCAATTGGCGGCACCTTGTGTGGCTCTGGCGTATCGCTTGAGTGCGTAGCTGTCTTCAAAGAGTGATGGGGTCAACGCAACTGGCAGGCCACAACTGTGGCCTGCACAAGTGGCCTGTGACCTAGATTTGTGGCCTGCCATCATCACCCATGAGTCTTCCTTCCTTCCTGACTGTCAGGTTTATCTGGTCCTAGCTCTGTTAGGTATTATTTCCTTAGCTAAGTATGTTAGCGTTGGTCGGTTCTTTGCCCTTTGACAATGCCGCCGCGCGTGCAGTTGCGGCAAACAGCGAAGCCGATCTTGCGTCCGTCTCTGTTGTGATGACCGGAGAGCTGTGCTCCAAGGCTGAGTAATCTGAAGAGTGATGGGTTAAGCCCTGGTCGGGGGAGTACGTAAGGCTGTCGGCCCCCTGCAGGGCTCTCAGGGCTGTCAGCCAACCCCAAATCTGGCGAGTACCGTTCTGGAGTGGCCGTGCGCGCTCTTCGGGAAGCTGACCAAGGTCGTCGGGAGGAGTCTCGCTTTGACCTTCGTGCTTGCGCTCAGCTTCGGCCGGCTCGATCTTGTGAAGGTCGGTCTTGGTGCTGTGGACAAGACTGATGTCTTCGTTGTGTTGGTCCTGGGGACCTGGGTCGTCGGGGATCTCTCGTGTGCCCTGGGCAGCGCTTGCGTCCTTGGCTGGTTTCTGCTTGTTTCGGAGACAAGCCTTCGAGTTCGTCCAGGTGTCAGGTGGAACGACTATTGATCATCAGCAAAGGCGCCCGAGGAAAGTCTCCCGCAGAGATTGGGGATTGGAGTGGTGGAGGAGGAAGGGCAACCCACGACCTTTTACGGCATATCTGATCAAAGTATTGGTGATGACTCTGATTTCCGCTGCACGTAACCAAAGAGGCAACGCCACGCTTGGTCTCTTTAGCAACGTCCACACTACCTGTATTGGCGTTGCCACATTTCAAGGCCTGGCAAGTGTTTTTGGGATGGTTCTTGTTGTGCAAGGGTAAGGTAACGATGTCGGAAGTCGGCATTTCAGTGTTCCGCGCAGTCGCGACTGGACGTTGTCGGGAGGGGAGGCCACGCTTGTGTAGGCATCGGAATGCTTAAAACAGTGGGCTTCGACGATGGAACCGGGAACGTTGTCGTGGGCGAACAAGAAAAATGCCAGATGGTGTCCACTTTGGTTCTCTTCGAACCACGCTTGTCTGAAGTCCGTCCACAGGGTGCGTATGCGCTCGTCCTCGGGTCGGACCAGGCTCTGTAGGGCTTCGATGCACGCTTGCAAATCCATCAGTATGTTGTACAGAGCGCAACGTAGAAAAAAAATTAAAAAAATGAAAAAAATCCAGGGGCGCACGCAGCAAGAAGCTGGGTGAGACGAGTACTAAAAAACGAGGGCGATGGCGATGTAGGCAGACGTGAGAGGTGTTCGTGGACGGATTTCTCATGCGCGGTCTCCCCGACTAAGGTGCTACACCTGCATCTTGGGTCGACAGATGGGAGGATGGCCCTGCATTGCGTTGTGGAGGAAGGAAGGCACACATGCGGTTTGGCGGTCTCCTTTTTGCAGAGGAAATAGAAGGCAGAACACTCGAATGTGAAGACTAAAGATGCCTCCCGGAGGCGGGGGCGGGGCAGAGACGGCCGAAATTCTCCGGCGCGACTGTTAAACGGGTGAAATGCTTGTGTCGCGAAGTGATTGATGGTTTGCTGTCTTCTGATCTCGGTGCCTGCGAATAACGAGGCGCGATTGGCAAGTTGGGCGTTGCTGCCTCTGCGGCTTCTGCACCCTCGACGAGGTAGCTTTCGGGAGAGGTGGATGCAGCGCAGATGGATGCGACCGAATAAGGTACAAGCCTGCAGATGGGGCACAGACGAGGGTGTGTGATGGGTAAGGTGAGTTGTTGCTAGTGCTGCACACAGGATGGAAGTGGGATAGTGGTTGCGCCGTTAGAGGCCGTACCTCCCCAGGGCGTAGGCACTTAGGAAGGAACTTATCCAAGGTACCTTCCTCCTCCCATATACCGACCGCCAGTTAAGGTGTAGCTAATTAACAGATTTGCAACACCACCACCACTACTACTAACACCACCACTACTACTAAGATCACATCTCCTGCTTAACCTAGCAGCCAGGATCAGACTTCCATATGCAAGAAGATCATTGTTTTACCTGCCTACCACGCGTTGTATGTCGGATGTGATGGGCTGTTTGTCGAGAATGCTGCAGTGGTTCTCGCTGCTCGCGGTCCCAGGTGCACCCCCTTCCGCCTTGGCGATCGACTCTTTTGCTCCTCTGACCATCATCGCATCGGGTGGCAGCCCGCTATCAACCCAATTAGTCGGCCAGTCATTTGGGATCTGTTAATCGTTCAGGCTGTCGGAAATCACGTAGCCATCGACCTCGCAACAGCAAAGAAGCAAATGCTAGCGCTGCATCAGAGCAAACATTTACATGTTCGTGATGAACAGGCTGTCCTACAAGGCACCATGCTGACCTCAGCCAGGATAGGCTAGTTAGTCCTACTAGTAGCAGTGTTCTCTTTTAGAACAACAAAAGCTATGTAACAAATACTAGGAACTAGGGACAAGGTTAATCAGAAAGTGTTCTTGGCCAGCGTGTGCATAGAACATTTAGGCTAGACAAGGGCGCTTAAGAAGCAATAGCCGGATCGCGGGGGAAACGTGATTCGCGCTTAACAAACTATGGTAGGATGCCCCAGAGGGTCACAGCGCACAATTGTGGTGTTCATCAAGGGGACTGACTGCACAATGACAGAAAAACGTTTGGCGCATAGCCGGCTTGGAAGCTGCGGCGGCCATTTAGAGAGCCGTACCATCTTCCCCGGATGGTACGGGCCCTGATGAGCCAGTCATGGTCAACCAGAGACTTTTGTGATGCCCAGTGACAAGATGGGCAGCATCCATGGATGCGTCCAAAGCTTCTTCGATTGCAACCCACCTTTGGGACCGCGACCGCGTCTCGACATCATCGCCTCGCATTCGATGCCTAGTAACCTTCAGCGACGGCTTGACGCACTCAGCACTTCTTGCCTTGTCAATGGCTACCTCGTTCAATGTCAGGTCCTGAGCAATGCAATGCATGCTCTGCAGCTTTCGGAGTACGGAGTCTGAATGTCCCCATTCACACCCCGTGCTCCAGACCATAGCCTCCGCAGCAATCATCACCACAACTGCGATTCCAATGAATGACTTGGCCACATGAGACGTCGTATCCCGCCGTGCAGTTTTTGCCTCCCCATCTGCCCTTTCCACCATCGCTGGCTTTGGTCACGCTAACAGCTGTGGTCCTCTCAGGTTCCGCTTCCAACCTTCGACGTGCCCGAACTCCACGAGCCGATGACCGCTGCCGTCCTGCTGCCGAGTAAGCATGCATCCGACCCCCTTGCGAACCATCATCTACCATCGTGTCCCTCGATTTTCGAATACGTGCTAGTGCAGCAGAATCACAGCAATACGCAAGCCCAGAGGCTCCGTCCGAAGAAGGTGATGAACGGACAGGCCGAGCTGCTCCTCGCTCGCCATTCCACTCGTCTCTTCGTCCTGGTCTTGCGGCTTGCTTTCCAAATGCGGCCTCGATGCAACACTGACGACGTCGACAAGGGCCACAAGGAAGGATGTGGAGTGGAGGCGCCTTTTTGATATCATGCCTCGCCTGTGTGTCTGCCTGCATTGCCCGCAAAAATAAGCTCACAGCAGGGGGCATGGCCTCGAGGCCACCGAATACCAACCACATGGATGCCCGCCGTCAATGAGCTTTGTATGTCCACTTTTCTCCCCGAAGCTGATGGTTTTCATGCTGACCGACCTGAGTGAGGCTTTCTAATGGGAACCGCGCTTTCGAACCACGTCTTGAGCCCCTTTCGCAGACGTTCACTTGCGACACAGCTCCGAGACGAGTTTGTCCGCTTCTTTGGAGAATGCGCGGGAGAGGTCTATCATACGAATACCCGTTCTCGCAATGCATCGCTTTGGTGTGCATGCACTCCTGTCATCGAGAAGAGACGCTCCGTGTACGAACTCGAGGTTGCTAGATGGAACATCCTCTCGTCCCTTTTGTCAGTCCACAGCATTGACTTCTCGCATCGTCAAGACCGTCTCTTCGAGCCTCCTTTTCCAGGGGTGTACAGCAAGCAGCTTGCATCTTCGAAGACGCGACTTGCGGAGAACCCACGACGTGACATGGATATGGATCCAGAGAGACGGGTTGCTTATTTGAGCAATGGAAAGGTTTCGAGATGACCAATGTCGGCAGGTGTTCGGCCTGATGGAAACGTGCCGACAATTTTGGCTCTCGCTCCTGTTCCCAACATTCAAAGCAGGTCGGCTTTTCCCATCGCTCCCGTTGGGCAAATCACCGATAACCCCGCCGTCAGATATCTCCCAATATGTTCTATTTGGAAACGACGTCGCACCTCGTCCGTCGCTCACTTCCTCTGTGTCTTGATTGCCCCTTGCGTAGATTGCTTCGTCTACGATGACGAGAAGCCATTGGCGCCCTGCGGCGGTCTACCGTCCCGGTTCAAGTACCACTTCGTCTCAAACCGCCCCGGCATGCATTCTCTGCAAATTATTTACCTTGTTCGCTCTCTAGAGTTCATTGGTGCGGTTCAAGCCTGCAGCCTGGATCTCGGTGAACCGAGCTCGCAGACGCATCGCCATGTCGGCGCCGCAGAATAAGTCTTGCCTGAAACACTTTGATTGTCTCGGGCTTTCAGACGATTTGCGGGGAGTCGCGTACAAGGAGCCGCCTTCTTCTTCCTCTATCCATCCGATCTGGGCATCGACAGTTCCCGAAGTCCACTGCCCCAGAGTTGCTGGGCTAACATGACGCACTGTCTCTTCCAAGCTGCATTCTGGCCGAAAGCCCGAGTGCCCACACGCGCCCGGGATTACAACACAGCGAAGACTCCGTTCGGCAGGCGTGTCGGATCTAGTTGAGCGCAAGGTGACCAAGTTGATCAAGTTGATCAAGGAAAAGAGGTTGCTCGACGGCCCGGGCTGTTTAGCACACTGTCCAGGATTTCTTGGGTCGTGGCGCCTCTGATAACTCGAATCTAGGTTGGCATGTCGCATCTCAACGACTCTCAGATGTAGGCAAGACAGGTTGCCGGCTTTGATACGGCCCCCTTCTCAGCCGTTGTCAGCCACCACAGAGACGTCTCCTCCTATTTACTTCATCTGATTCTGACGAGATGACTAACCGCAACGCCGGCTGGCTCCATCGACAAGTACCCTTCCCCGGGCTCCAAGTCAAGAAAGACCAACGCCTTCTTCATGCATCCTCGGAAACCCAAGCAGCATTCGCAGCACAAATGGCTCTGACTCCGACTATCGACTGGTTCCCCCGCCCCGACATTGTATCAACCTTTCCAGCGTCAACTTCGTCCATCTTCTTGTGCATCTCTCTCGCCTCCTGTCAATCTCATGGTGCTGGTTAATCTGCTCACAGCCTGCGATACGTTATTGAGTCTTTGGTTTGGGAAAGTAGGTCATTGGCATTCGTCTTCATCAACTTCCCATCTCCCTTTTCCATTGCAGTTTAGCTATTCCTTTGTCTTCTTCATCCATCCTTTTTTCGTGTCTCTGTCACAGGGACATGTAAGCAACCATAAGCCCTAAACGGGCCGCCAAAACTACGTGCTCTTTACAAACAAGGGTCCAAGATGGGATGAATGCTGATGCTAGTATGCCTACCTAGTGGGTCGCTTGCCTGTTCTGGCATTGATGTAGGCTGTAATTGGATCACGACAAGATTAGGTTTTTCAGGGCGAGGGTCAATCCCACCACTACAACGCCAAGCATGCGTTGCAATATTGACCGATCTTGTGCGAGACGGGCCCCTTTGGGAAGAAGCCTCAAGAGCGGCAGAAGGGCCTGGACCCATCACATTGTTGTCAAGGTTGTTTGTTGTTCCATCAGCGTGAGCTGTGCGGAATGCACCCTCCGTTGTCGCCACAGAGGCAAGCCGGGGATGGACGAGAACAGCGACGGTGGGCTTATCCCAACATGGCTAGCTGTGTATTTTTATCCTTGACGTTACGGAAGCGGAGCTCGCTCTGGGCGGCTGAGATTCCTCCGGACTGGGCGAGATTGGCGCCATGTTCATCAATGAAAGTTTCCGCAAAAGGTGTTCTACCTGGGCTGTCCTCGTCTACGTGTCCTGATTTTCAACTTTGTTTCACCTTCCGATTGCTTGCTGTTTCACGATCGCCCTTGGTGACTTCCGCTCACTTCCGCTCGCTTCGGACAGCATCTGGAGTTCCTCGGTCGAACTCAGACTGATCCGTCTGTCACTAATCATGTCGTAAACCTTGGACTACCTGCAAGCGGATTCAGCGGGCTTTGGGCGCAGTGGCGAGGGTATATATCGGCGAAATGCCTCTTTACTACGATTTTCCTTGGTGTCTTCTACTAACTATGTCGTGATATAAGCCGTAATTGCGCAGTGGCAATTACGGATCTGCTTTTGTCATCACAGTTATGAGCCCGCTCTACCCTGGACCTCTGTGTGCCTTAACGGCATGCGCATGTGCTATATCAGAGACCCCCACAATTCCGAGGGGCCCAGGTTCGAGCACTGTTTGGGGCAGTTGAAAACACTACCTATACTTTGGCGAGATGTACCCAATTAGAAGGTTATTAGCAAGAGTGTTCTATATTACTAGCCTTCTGACAATAGATATGTTGTAAACCTGGGGGTGTATGTTGTAATATAAGCTGTAATTGCGCAGTGGCAATTATGGATCCGCTTTTGTCATCACAAACTACAAATTTAAGTACGAGGCCAATTTCCTGATCCACAGTATCTCCTTGTTTGACAAGTTTCTAGCTTCAGCATCCTTGGAATCTCTGGTCCCTAAATGAGTCACTCGGTCTATATGGATGTCAGAGTGCGTCCTCACTGCGTTCCTCCACCTTTCACGTTCAGGGAGCGTCGTCGGTCATTCATAATACTTCTGCAGGCACCTCACTAAATCGACTTCTGTATCCCATCGAACATGTCCCACGTCCCTTGACAATCACAATTACAGGCGGTCTCTTTGGCGCTGCTCCCAACACCCTGCCTCACAAGATTCCTGACGATATCTCGCGCTAACCGCTCGTCTCTGCCTCATGGATCGCAAGATCATGCGTGAAAAAACCGTCCCTGGGCGTTCAAGATTCGCCCTTGGCCATCATCCCTGAGTGATACATGCTGTTATGCTTGCCTCGCCCGCCATATGCCCCTCGAGCCTGACGTCCGTGGGGGTAGAGCTCGTGGATTTGCGATTTTCTCGCAATAACTTTATTCGGCGTAATGACCAGTTCCCTAACGATCGATCAATCATGCAGATGGAGTTTGGTGGTCGAGCGTCAAAGACAGCGGTTGAGATTGCCCGGTTCTGCATGCTGAGCTACAGATGTCCGACGGTTTGATCCGGTTATGGATCATCGGCAGTGGCACGTGCGACGGCTGCCATTAAGACAATGAGGTGACCGGCAAGGACTGGGCCGTGTCTATTATCATAAGCGCTTCCACGATGGTGAAGTCTGTCGAAACGATGCTCCACACGACTAACCTCAACAGAATCCTAGCATTAACAGAGCAGATAATGCCGTTCAAGGTCGATGTTGGATGCATAAACTCGGAAGGATGCACTTGGTCATCGACGAGAACACGAACACGTACCCCGCTCTAAATGGATTGTCATTAAGACACGAGCTCATGGAGTTAGATGAGTTTACGTTGCGGACGACGATCTTGATCTGAAACAAGAGCAGGGCTGGCTGCGCCGGCTTCTTCGAGAGAGGCTCGTTGCCAATGAGTCTTTCGCATGTCCAGTCAGGGCTCCTTCAAGATGCGAATCTGAAAAACAGTGGTTATCAAAGATAAAGATGAGCTAGACGCGCTCGACGAACGCTCTGAAGCCAGCGTTATTAATACACTAATGAGCATACATGGCATAGATAGAGCATCTAGAGTCGTTAGGACAATGATGATGCTGGTAACGATCGGAATAACCACCACAAATGAGCTCGCGATGAAGGCTTTCAACATGAATACTAAATCATCGACAACTCGTATTCCTAGTGCATGGATTGGACAAGCGACGTCAAGTTGAATAAGCGAGTTTATTCGCCGCCGCCAACCTTCATTCTCATGTCTCTTTCTTAAAGCCATTTCCCGTTCATGGCAATGATGATGATGCTTCAAGTGTGCGGCTTGAGTTTGAAGGCAGGCATCGAATGTAATCTGGCGGCTATGTTCCAGACCAAAGGCCTATTTCGGCCGCACCGTTAGCCTTGAGACGTCAGGGATGCTCGACCAGAGGCAAGGGGCTGATTGGTTGGGGATACAGACCAGCAGAAGTGTTTGATGGGGTGCGCAAAGAGAAAGCTTCTGTCTGTTCTGACCGCCACGACACAGCTTCGAGATTTCCCGAGAAACATACATGTCCGAGGGCGGAGATGTAATGTTGTCTGCCTTATACTTTGTCCAAGTCTCGCCGGTGACGCAGCCCCCGGGAAACGGATCAATTATCAGACGAAGACGGGTTTGTTGAATGCATGGTCCATCAGTCAGTCACTTCCCGAAGCTTTGCTTTGAGCGAACTGTGATATATCCATCTGCGACACATGTGACCTTTGCAGGAGTCCCCTGCCGCGACCATTTCCCAGCTTCTAATCGAATGCTGTATCTCAATGAACAACTGATGGTTCTGCGCACCAACCGGCGACGATGGCATAGGTTTACTGTAGAATCGGGTAGCCCGCGTTGTGCAGAGCTGGAGGCGGATCTTTGAAGGGTTCATCTCCATTGGATGTCACCCGGGCAATGGGCGGGCTTGGGTCAGCCAGGCCGACATCCGGCAGGGCGTCCCATAAGATCGAGCACTAGCTTCAGGTGACAGCCTTTACAGCTTGGGATCACCACAGCCATACTAGCTAATAGATCGTCCGAAGATCAGGATGCCCAGGATGCGTAATAGATAGTGCTCGGGTAGCTTTTGAGATGACACTGTCAAAAGGCACAAGACGAATTCCAAGCATGCGTCGGCATCACGAACTTGGTTCAAATACATGGCACCTGCTTTTGGCTACTGAAAGTAACCTCTGAGACGGAATTGGAAGAAGTACGGCCGCGAAGACGCCTCTGACTATTTCGACGAGGCAAGGCTTGACCTAAAAGGATGATTAGACTGTTTTAGTCCCAGAGAGATAAAGCTACTGAAGCATGCAGATGTCCAAAGAACTATAGCGGCAGCTGACCTAGCCAGGCTAGAGCCCTGTAAGCATGTTTGACGAAGCGACAGATAAATAAATAGAGGGAGAAGTGAAGAGACTGAATATTAGACGGCAAAAGACATCTGCACATTATTATGTATTCGCCCTCCCCTCTCTTCTTGATGAATACAAGAAAAGGTTGCAAAGTCCTTGTTTTGCTAGTAGTCTTGACTGGACACACTGCACCCCTGGGGTTGAAGATGGAGAGTCGCCTGGGCACGCCGATCCTGTTGGCTATACAATTATGAGCTTAGCGCCTTTAACCCTCTTCTTGGGCTGGGCTGTTCCTTGGCCCCCCTGGCTGGTCTTTTGGTAGCCATGCTTACGGGTGAAGGTCTGCGAATGCGGAAGACCGTCGTAACTAGGCCCTGCCTCAACAAAGAGCTAGAAAAGCAAAGGACCTTACCGGAAAGTCGTATTGGTGACTTGACGGGCTATGCTCGGTCAATTATCTACCTACGGACAGCTTGTCTTGGGCGCAGAGATACAAATACTCCTAGGTAGGCCTGCTGAAGGTGATTCCAAGCTTAGTTTGCATATTTGTGGAAAGGCGAGGGACCAGGAGGGATCAGTGATTTGGCTCCAGCCAAGTTCCTGTTTGTTGAGGCATGTCATAGGTTTTTGATGTGTGCTCTGTCCCATATGTTTTGTCGAATAATTGTTGAAGCCGCTGTGCCATGCTTTATGCGCGTGTCATTTATCTCAGTAGCCGACGCGGGAAAGAGGATATGTTTGCTGAAAGAGACAGGATTGGATGATGGGAAACTGGATGTCGTGATCGAAGCCTAAAACAAGATTTGATAATCTGCATCAAGAGCCTGTATTTCCAAGATAGGGATCAGGCAGACGGTAGCAGTACCTTCGTCCGTAGTAGTCTTACGGCAGGGCTTCACGACATTTCACTAGACATTCCCATCCTCCTTCATGTACTATTCATATTCAATTGCTTGCCTCAGTCAGTCTAGTAAGTAGCTTGGCAGGGATGACCATCATGAAGAGCTGCAAACATGACGTCCATAAGTTCGTTCCTAAACACACAGGAAATTTAGCGTTTATGCGTACCCTCAATGTGTTTCCGCTTCACCTGCTCTTTGGTCCTCAACCCACCAGAGAGGCCTTGAACCAGACAGCCAGCAACCTGTGTTCTCAGCATCTTGACCAATTTGCATTCTCTATACAGCCGTTCGGCTTAGAGGTTGCAAGCTCCCAGTTGGGGGCCATGTCGGCGGCAATCGGTGTGCATGCCGACCCTTTGCGATCGAGGGTTCAACCGCTACATGCAGTAACGTCAGGGAGCTCGTTGCCATCAAATGTCTTGCGGGTCCGTAGTCTCTGTTTAGCACGAACCCAGCTCATGAGCATGTATTTCGATGGCCTCCATTTTTTGCGCTTGTCCGGCAGGTCAATCCTTTGACGTTGATACTGGTATTTCTTCCTCAAGCTGACTTCTTCCCACATGGACCTTGAAGATGGGTGCTGAAGATGGCAAGACTTAGGTTCCATCAGAGAGACCCAGTAGAGCTCCAGTGAAATTCCCGCAAATGGCCGCCGTCACCGAGCTCTCCGCCATGTTGGCCTCGATAGATAACTCGGGTTTTGGCATGGAGATGCGATGATACTCGCTCTAAAACGCCCCATGAGGTGATTCCGGGACCTCTTGACTTTATTTACGACTTTCAAAGATATCCATCTGACCATATATGCCACTAGCGACTCCGAAAACACGCGACTTGACCTTAAGCCCATGCATGCCATCGTTTTGTGACATGGACTGCGCGCCCTTGTGACTCTTGGGCAAGATCGCAGTCATTCCTTAGTTGCTAATCCGTCCTGCCCTAAAGTAGTATCTATGATGATCCAGCCCGCCTAAATGTCCGCCAACTTTCATTGGGGCTCCTTGAATCCCACATGATGAAGGCGTTCTTTACAGGTAATGAGAATGAGCTTGTTGAATCAGCTGCATCAGTTGGATAGCGTTACGATGCCACACAGTTCTTGCGTGTTGACTCCGCCCGCTGGGGCCTTTGGGCGAAAGCAGCTGTGTTCACAGTTGAAATGCTGGCTGTAAATGTCGAGAGGCCGTCCGATTTCCGCCTGCGCCTGCATCAACTACTCATGGTGACTCGAGATCCCATGGGAGCGAGATTATATAGGCAAGGACCTTGTAGCCGTGATTTCATCATGAATGGAAACCTCCTGCGCGCATCTTCTGTTTCTTCTGTGCCAGTCACGCTGGTCCGTCCACAGGACCTTGCAGGCTACAGCGGCGGTTCAGGACGAGTTTGGATGACTGTAAGCATACTTTTGGGATTTTCTTCCTCGCTGTGCCTCACAGAGGCTCCAGTCTTGCACAGTGGGGAGAGTTATTCAGCAAAATTCTCCTGGCCATGTCTACTCAGCCTAATAATACCTTCTTAGAAAGCGTAAAACAGCAATCAGCCTATAACATAGAGCTGTTTTCTAGATTTAAAACCCTTCACGAAGCATTCAGATTCTATACCTAGATCAAAGGACGACCATTTGGTTCAATGAGAATAGTATATCTAGCATTAAGAACTCCAAATTCTCAACATGGCGCTAATGGCTTGCTTTTGGATTATTCCAGAGGAGTCCGCCATACTTAGGCTGCCCGCAGCACAAGAAACATGTCGCGTTGCTGATTGCAACCACATAGACATCTGCAAGTTTTCTGGTGCCAGGGATCCAGAATGGATACAACTAGCGGAGACTCTTGTCAAGGCCGCTAATATTGCAACAAACTCTTTCAATTATAGCCCAACAATTCTCTCTCGTAAAGCCACGTCAGCGCCTTATCGACAAGATGACATAGGTAAGTGGGCATGTAACATATAAAAATGTAAATCAGTTCGTGATTACTAAAGCCATTGGGCCAGCGCAAGAACAAGTTTCCTTGTTCAAGGCTACCAGCAATATTCAGAAAGTGGTTAATTCTGCTGAAGATTTCCGTACTGGTAATGAGTACCGCAGGAAATTGAAAGAGTCTGAACATGCCAGGAACAGCAATTGGACGCTCGGGAGTTCGCTGCTGGCGTTTCTAACCCCGATCTTGACCCTACTCTCAAGCGGGCTGTTTACATTAATTGCATTAGCGCCTATCATCGCCACCTTGCCAAGTAAGGAGTCTGCCCTAGCTATGGCTGCTAAGGGTGAAGAAGATGAACATAAGATAATGGAAGTGGAGACTTGGGCGATTGAGAGGCTTAACGAGCATCTCCACGGAGCCCTACGGGCTTCTGACATGCTTCGGCGGGCCATTAGCTTTCAAGAGCTTCAGGACGCGAACGACTTGCTACTATCAGCACTTAATCATGCCTACCATCTACATCAGAAGCTCCGGCACCAGCTTGACTTCATTATAGTAGATCTCTATGAGCGACAGGTATCTTATAATAAGGCTGAGTATCTGAAAGATTGAATCGAAAACGTACGTAAAGAAGCTGCTGTTTTGCGGGATAATTATAATTCCTGTGTGATAAAGTAATTCGTTTCGAGCAGACAGTCTAATCTAGTGCGGACCTGGTTCCCTATGTAAGGATGAAAGCTGCTGCAACACGCACAGAAAGTTATGGTTTCAAGGAGTCCAAGTGAGTCCAGCGGAGGGATTCCCGGAATATGTTGGCTAACAAACATATAGCTGTGGCTCGACCTGCATATCAGACTGCGACGCCAAGGCAATGTGTGGCATCGACTCGGCGGATGGCAAGACGCCATGCGGCCTGAAGCTCTGCTGCTCCTTTTACGGCTGGTGTGGCACTGAGTCGGTCCACTGTCTTGATCCTGAGCCGCAGTTTGGTAAGACACCATGTCAGCTGGGCTTTGGGTCTTTCTAGATAAAAGAGGCCCCATCTTGTGGAAAAGAATCCGGGACCTCAGGCAGTCGTCGCGTTGGGTATTACCAAGGATGGAACACTTGAGAGCGCGTTTGCGACAAGGTCCGCCCTGGCCAGATCAACACGCGCGGGTTAACTCATCTCTTTTATTCGTTTGCCTTCTTCCATCCAACAACGTTTCAGGTGATGTCTATGCACAAGGAAGACGTTTTTCTCTATGGCGAGTTCACTTCACTGAAGCGGAACGGTCTGCAGACGTGGATCGCAGTTGGAGGTGTCAGTAGCCCCTTTCCCATTGACACCATTCCCCTTCTTGTTTGTCGCAACTTATTTGTTGAAGCTGACTGGGCGAATAGTGGGCGAATAGTGGTCGTTCAACAATCCCGGGACTACCGAGACCGCCTTTAGCGACATGGTATCTACTGCAGCTAAACGGGCTACTTTTATCAAGTCGTTGCTGGATTTCATGGACAAGTTTGGTTTCCAGGGGGCCGACATCGACTGGGAATACCCATCCGAGCCCAAGCGCGGCGGCCGGGCGGATGACGCCGAGAGTTTGATGTCTCTGATGAAGGAAATGAGAGCCGCCTTCACGCCTAGAGGCTACGGAAGCAGTCTTGCTCTAGCTCCCGATTACTGGTACCTTCGAGGGTTCCAACCAGCTGACATGCAACAATATGTTGACTTTATGGGCTTCATGTCGTACGATCTCCATGGATCTTGGGACACAGACGTCAAGACACTCGGGTTCATTGTGCGGCCGCAGACGGACATCACGGAGATCAGCAAGGGCCTGATGACGCTGTGGTATGAAGGTGTCGAGCCGTCTAAAATCAATTTGGGCCTTGCCTACTACGGCCGCACATACACCCTGCCTGATCCCGGTTGCGGCATGATGGGCTGCAGCTTCGTACCAGATGAAGGAGGTGCCCCAGGTGAATTCACCGCATTCTCGGGCATCTTGTCTAACAAGGAGATTCAGCGCATCATCAAGGACCAAGGCATTACACCGTACTTCAATGAAACTGCCATGGTGAAGTATTTCACCTACAGCGGCAACAGCTGGGTGGGCTACGATGACGACGAAACCTTTGCGATGAAGCGAGCCTTTGCGGACGAACACTGCTTGGGGGGTACCATGATTTGGTCTATCGACTTTGACGCTAGGACGGGAGGCGGCGGAGAGGCGAATGAGTACCAATCCCCAGAGTCGGCTAGCATCATTCCCATGGCACATACGACCGTTGAGCCGGGTGCGACCTTCACCCTTGGGTAGAGCGCTGCAAGTGACATTGTCGGTCTGCCGCTCGACGGCAGCCAGAATAGTCCCCTGGGTCCCGAAAAGACGTCTACATGCTGCGGCACCGAGGGGTCGGTCGGGAACCCAATCGAGATAGCAGCCGGCTTCGCGGTTCCGATGGATATAGCCCTTCCGAGCGGCTTCATCCCAGGCCAGTAACTTACCGATGCCAATGGCAATCAGATACTAGCCGGCCAGCCGTTGCCCAGAGAGACAATCATTCCCCGAGGCACGGGTTTCCTGTCATCGTTTATTCTTAGGCCCAGCTAACTGTTAAACGAGGAAGAAAACGATGACAACGCCAGCAACGGGACCCTAATATAGATTTCGTCCATGATCTGGGACCAGGAGAATCCGAAGCTGAACTGCTTCCCACCTTGCACCATTGTCCTTCCGCCGTGGCCCAAGATCAAGGTGATCATCGACTATCCTCGCGTCACATCGACAAACACAGAGAAGAGCCGAACGACTACCATTACATTCCCTCCCCCTACAGAGTCACTGTGGCCGATTGAAACCATCGTGGTGGACATAGACGATCCCATACAGACGGGGCAAACAAGAACGTCGACCCCAAGGCCTCGGACGACCACGACATGGCCTGTCGTGGAATGGTGGGACGAGGATGGCTACCATCACTTAACCTGCCCTCCGCCGTCGCCTTCTCCTCCGCCTCCTCCGCCGATAATTACCTTTCCTAAACTTACGGTTGAGACTGGGCCCCCTTTTTCCACGGTGACGGCGTGCGTATTTCCTGGCCCTGGCTGTACTGGTTCTGATCCCGGTCCCGGTCCCAACCTGGATGACCCCGAGGACCCCGAAGATAAACCCTGGTGATACTGGCGACCCCGACGAGGAAGGTAATCCTGACGACACGTGCATCTTCAATCCCCCAAGTTCTGACCCGGAGCCTACATTAAAGTCTACACCGGCATCGACATCGACATCGACACCCACGCCGACCCAGACACCAGAGCCCCCAAAACTTAACAGTCCCGACACGTCCCAAGACAAAGTCAACTGCTACGACAGCGGGCAGTGGCCGTATTGTTGGCGGACCATACAAGCAATCGACCGCCTCTGCGCAGGCCTCAAAGGCTAGACATTAAGTCCCGGAACATACCGCGAGTACAAGGCGAAGTGGCCCACAGAATCGCGCACAGAGTGGGAGGTAGCCAGGGTCGAGGTCATTGCCAGTATAGAGATCAAGCAGGCTTGCGAGTGGAGGGTTGACGAAGGGGAATACGGCAGGGAGCTGCGGAAACCCGTCGATCAGTGCGATACCAACGGGGAGAACAGGAAGCAGGGTGGCACCATGGAGAACAACTGCATCAAGTGGCGGCTTGATCCTAACGCGCGGAACTAGGCCATTGTGTGCTGAAGCATGAGATACGTTGTCTTGAATTTTCCTACTTAGTTTTGTGTCTATCGTCAGATAGACATGAGTTCACTGTCATGTACAGCACAGAACCCTCGTATACAATCACGTTTGAGCTTTGTATTTGTTTGACTTGGCGAAATACTAGAACGTATCCCTATTACTGGCTGTTCTCTATGATTTCACTGTAGTATTCTGATTAGTACTACTATACATATTACTAATGCCATACATTTCTCTTTTCCTGATCATAGTGATTGTTGTGGTTGATCTTTTCTTTGCCTGCAGTATTTATCTTGTCTTCATGCGCTGCCCTGTCTTATATAGCTGTGTTACGTTTATTCCTGCAATCCTGCTTATCCTGCTTTGCGGTCTTAATCCTCTTCTTAATGCTCTTAATGGTAGCATTCTTGTCAATATCTGTGTCAGATTGATTCTGCTTATCCTTCAGCCTTCCTGCCTCTCTGGCACGATCTGTCTGAGTTTGAGTTAATTCCTGTTCGAAATTTGCCCGTTGGTCCTTGAAGGTAGCCACCAGAGAGTTGTTCACGTCGCGGGCCTTCTTA
Organism: Colletotrichum navitas; assembly: GCF_030913465.1. NCBI lineage: Eukaryota > Fungi > Ascomycota > Sordariomycetes > Glomerellales > Glomerellaceae > Colletotrichum > Colletotrichum navitas. Next base: position 32,296 of record NW_026850701.1, read on the forward strand.
TGGTCCTCGTACCTCTTTTTCAACACTTCTACCTCCACGAGCGTTTTAATATAGACTGAATCTTTGGTAAGGCCTCTGACGAGAACCTGACGCTTATCGAGCTCTGCTTCTGCAAGTCTGTGCAACTGAGCCTTCGACTCGTCGCTGGTCAGCACACCCTCGACCGCCTGCATCCGCGCGCTGAAGTACAGTCCAAGGACAGAGTTGCACTTGCTCACAAGTTTCGCGTGCGCAGCGTCGGCGGCCGCCTTCTTGAGCGCGTTATCTCCGATCTTGGGATCATGTGGCACCTAATTCTGCACCTCACTGCGCGTATGATTCTCCACCTGGTCCTGGAATATCTGTGGCTCCAAGGCCGAGAAGGGTACGTGCTGTTGGGGTACCTGGGCAATGCGCTTGAGTGCCTTACGTTTTGTCTCCTCTGCAGTAAGCAACTTCCGCGCATGCCAGTCGTGGTATTTGACCACCTTGTCACTGACATACGCTGCGATAAAGTAAGTGTCTCCAATTGCACCAAAAATATACGAGGGGATTGTGCTGGACGGCGTCAATGCAATCTAAAATCAATGAGGAAAATCATCGATTAGAAACTGCCGCTTTCTAAGCTTGGCCCAATAGACCAGACGAATGCCAAGGCTGAGAGACTGCAGCCGAGAAACTTGGACATAGATACTGGAAATAGGTAAGGACTTGCTTCTACTTACAGTGCTATCCAGGGGTGGGCTTTTGCTCATCCTGCCCGCCACGTTCTCGGCGGCTGCATCTCCTGACTTGCTGCGCGTGCCCTTGAACGTCGTGAAGACTGCTTCATCGTCCACCGAAGCCTTAGCCAGGCTGAAGCGTAGAACATACTTGTAGCCATCGTTTGTGAATACGATGTTTCCATTGTTGTCTGTCTCGTTGTGGACATGGTCGCCGTTGATGTAAACGCTGCATTGCGAGTCCCCGGGCTCTATTTTCTGTGGCGGGGCTTTGAGAGATCTGCGCATACCGTAAGTTGGCAGAGTCGACGACCAGTACGGCCTTATTTAAGCTGTCCGGCTGGATGAACTCGTACATGCCTCCGAATTGGTTGAGCTCGAAGGAGGCCGAGTAATCAGCGTCGTCCGCCTCGGCCGTCTTGATCGAGGCTTCAGTGTTGATATGGTAGTCTGATCCCCCAGCTATCAACATTTGAATCTCGTCAGTCTTGCCATCGGCCAGGATGTCCAAGGTTTGTTTGAGGATTGGCTTGTCACCTGGCATATCGCGGCGGTAGTCCTCGTTGCTCTTCGGGGCGGTGTTGACGACATTATCGGGCGCAAACTGAATGCTAATGATGGCTATGGCCTGGACTGTGGGACTTTCTTCTGCTGGCTCTACGTTGCCAAAAATGATGAGGTCGTAAGGTAGATGAGCATTTGGAGCACTGTCCACTTGAATCGTGTGCTTCCCAGGAGCGAAGACGTTGGTCATAGCGAAGTACTTCAGGATGGCGCTGCTGTCCGCTGTAGGAAGCTTGATGTTGTCCAGGCCAGTCTTGATTTATGGCGGAATTGGTTGCTGATGACCAGTCATGTCAGCAAGAATGTCACCATCGTCGCCGTGTTGCCAATACGTCCAGTCGTCGGCACTTACATGTAGCCTTGCCTCCACTTCCTCGTCGCTGGCAATTGTAAACAGAGCCTGCGACTTATGGAGCCATACATGGTATGCCACGGAGCCCCATCGACCACCGCCAGTAATTGCGCCGGGCTGAAGCATCGCGAACCGCTCGTTCCACTCGACCCTCTCCCACTAGTCGCAATACCAAGTCGCCGTATTGTCTTCCATGGAGAGCCTCATAGGGTGGGCGTTGTCACCAAAATCAAAGTTTGTGTCGTAGGCTGACCCACAGGTCAAGTTGTGTTAGCTATCAAGAAAGAAACGCTGATGAGTAAAAGGAGGCCAATCTCGGACTTCGTCGCGCTGCATGCCTGGCTTGACCTTGCCTGTCTAATACTTCAGATGTTGGTGAGTCTTGCTAAAGACATAAATATGCTGAGAACAGCCCTCGAAGAGGCGAAGACCGCGAAAAGTCTTTCCGAGGAGGGGCCGGAGCTCCGCTGGTCCCTTAGCTCCCTCGCCAAACGTCTGTCGTGGTGTAGCGAGCAATTCACAAGCTGCATTAGGGTGGAAACGCAAGGCGGCGCTTATGGTTATGGTGGGCTTGGGGGTGAAGGCTTCCCTCCAGGTCTCAACGGAACTTGTGGACTTGCGGGAACCGTTGTCAGTTCTGGCCTTGACGATAAGGATCTGTTGCAGACTGACTCCACTATCATTCATCCTGATCAAGTCGCCATGACCCTGCAGCGAATTGAGCACCTCTATTACACGGTCCAGCTAGCACCGGCCTCGAATACCATCGTTACGCAGCTCGAACGACTGCAATGGCTAGATCCTATCAACAAAGACTTGCCCGTATGGGCTGCCTATCAGCGCGACGAGAGCAGTCTATCCATTGTGCCCAGCAGTGTTGATGGGGCAAAGCCTTCATCGATCCAGTCCCTCCAGGACGGCAAAAAGAAACTCGACGGTTACTCTGCGCAGCTAGCCTTATGCTTTGACTTTTACGGCTATGCCAAGACGTGCTCGCTTTGTGGAACCCTGAAGCTGTACCTTGAAACCTTTGAGAGCGTGAAAGATGACTATACCAAGCTTGAGAAAATCCATCAGGAGTTTCAGAATATGGCCAAGGATCAGATAATGACCGAGAGCCAGGAAGAAGCGGCGCGGGCAGCTGCACAGTCGTCGGTCGACCGAGGCAATGAGGAAATTCAGGAGCTGAAGAAGCGTCTCACAAAGTCGCGCAGAAGGATCGATGCCCTTCAGAACATGCTGACACCCCAGGCACGAGCTGTGGACATGACTATACAGCAGGCTGATCAAGCCATTGTGTCGAATGTAGGATCACAAGTGCATGTTATCGCTATTGGCGACATAATGATTCCTTATTACTGACACGTGGCCGCAGCTGAACTTCAATCTCAAAAGCTTTTTGTCTGCCGACTCTTAATTTCTTTTGGCCCTAGGCTTGCCAATGGCCATTGCGCAAGCTCTGAGCATTGTTGACACTGCCACTTGTACAGTAAGTTAAAGTGTCTCTATGTGGTGTTATATTATTAATTAGCTTAACTTGCGCGCGGATAGATACTAGATTTGGCTGAGACAGGCATTGACAAGACCTACGTGATCAGCGAGCTCAAGACCATGGGCTCTTGGACCCACGACATTGATACGTCTATCTACTCCAACGTGGATTCGGACAAGATTGTCATTGATGAGCCCACTGCTACTAAGCTCATTGGAGACGAGGAAGATGTTGAGGCCTAGGTTAACAAGTACGTCGCCACTATTGACGAGACCACAGCAAAGGCTCTTCTCAAGGCGGTCAAGGACGACGTCGTAGGAATACAAACGCGTAAAAGTGAGATCCTGTAATTTAACGTCTGCATCAGGCTCATTAAACAGTCGCAGGCCACACAAATGGATGCGCAGCAGGTTGTGGGCGCTAAGACCAAACATGTTGCTAACCTTGACAGAAAGGTTCCTTTATTTGCTGTTGCTGTTAATTAGGCGTTCTCGAATATCACAGTAATGAAGCTCTAGTTGCTATACGATGTAGACTGGGCACTAGCCTGTGTAGGTAGTTTTCTTCTATTTATACTAAGTTCTCATGATTATGACTAACAGAGGACTCAGTATACTCTAGACACAAAAACAGACAACCTTGCTACTATCCGCAGGATAGGCTTTCCCATCCCAAGCAACTCCACAGCCCTGGACAAGACGTTTACAAAGCTCCCACCCAAACTAGCCAATCAGGCCAACAAATTTAGCAGTCTGTGGCAGGCCTACGGGGTTCAAAAGATTGACCCTTTAACCAAGAAACCAATGGAGGTGCACCTCGGCAAGTTCGAGCTTGACACCCTCGAGGAGGACCGGCTGGTCACGCTTAAGCTCGACGCGGTGCACAAAACGGCCAGGAAGGCAGAGAGCGACTTCTACATATTACAAGGCTTACGCGCGTCTGTCGTACGCTTCTACCTTGAGAGCGCAGACGTGCCTGCTGACTCCGCGCAGGTGCTCATCCAGCTAACGCACCATGGTGACTCAACATTTTGTAACGAGTACGACATGCCTATTAGGTTTAACCACGAGAACATTAACTTTGACTTCAAGTACAATGCTTGTATACGCGAGATACTCATGGATGGTGATCTTAAGGCGAAGGTTTGCTTAGAGCATGACTTGAAGCTTGCCCTGCCGAGTCCCTTTGGTACCTGGACCGTGGGCATCTCCAAGGACTGGAACTCGGACGAGCTGTATCTCTCTGGTATAACGGACGCCTGGTTCGAATTCCCAGGGTGGACGCGGGAATTCAGCGCGTAGCGTTGAATGCGTAGTGTTAGCTTTGGAAGCCCGCAGAAAGGAGAGATCAAGCATACTTTAGATGCTCGCAGAGCAGGTGATTGGCTGAACTACTAGCTGATCATGGACATGTGCTATCGGGTTTGTTACCAGGGAGCCAGGACACCGGATGGGTTGCGTCACAGGATGCGTTTGGTAGAATTTCAAATGTCGTTCGGGTGGTGCCCTGGGCGTCAAAGAGTCATGAAGCCGATCAGAGGCCGGTTGCAGAAGATTTAGGATCAATCAAGGCTGGGCTAAGATTAGTATACCTATAAGTCCAGTTGGGCACGTATAATCTATAGCAGTATCTATAATTTACTTAAAGTCTAAGTATTTAGTGTACTTAGTACTTTACTACGACTGGCTATTGATACTTTTATAACCTATATAATACAAATGTGGTTTCAAATAATAGAGATGATATAGTTAGCTTTATACTAATTAGTTCTGTCTCCTAATAAGTTTTTGGCTTCTCTTAATGTCTGCATCATAAATTCCAGAGAACATTAGCTATCTTTTATTATGCTAGTGGAGCTATTCATTCTGCAACACCCCGGCTCTGCAGATATACCCCTTTGCGGCCATCTCGAGGGCACTTCTGCTCGGTTCAGCTGCGCGGCACCGGTCAGATATCGAATGGGTACGGCTTCCTATGACGTCTAGATGATGGTCACTACAATGTTGTCGAGTTTGCCGTCGCGCGTCTCCCTCCCTTTGTCTGTTGTGTCCCATTCCTCCCCGCCACCACCTCGCTCATGTATTGCTGCGTTCCTCTTGCACGTCCTCTGCCGAAAGCCTGAGCACGGCTCGCTTGTACCAGGGCCAGTACGTGTCCTCGATCCATCGTGCGATATACTGCAACGCGCACGCAATTTGATAAACACCCATGACTTGATCTGTCGAACCGATGAGTTGGTTTGTCCAAAGCGTCTGGTCGAAAAAGTTGTCAGCCAAGTGAATTCTGCCCTGCTAGTCCGCGGGTGTTACGTACAATGCTGTCTCCCCGCTTTGTACTTGCCACGAAGTACCAGGAGTGGCCTAGAACGACGATGCCCGGAAGAAAGTCCACCAGCGGCGTGCTGGGCTCATCACGACCGACAAGGCGCTCTAGGAGACGCCATTGGGCAGCTTGCCAAACGGCGAGCTGGGCGTGGGCGTCGGCTTCGTCCCCGCTCTGAATCTTAGTCTCGATGCTGAGTGCGATGGGTAGTTCCTGGAGCGCGTTGAAGTCGGTATGATTGATGGAAATGTTAGTCCAGACATCCTGGTCGCGTATGGCGCGGATGGCTGCGGCGGAGAGGGCGTCAGGCTGAATGCACACGCAGTAGTCGACTTTGCGCCCACGAGACTCGGCGTATGAAGATATCAGGGATGCCGTGGTGCTATGCAAGAGGCATAGCCCCCAGATATCAGTATCAGAATCACGACGCAACTTGGAATAAGGGAGACAAACCAAGGCATGTAAGCCGTGAGGTCGATCGGTCGAGATCGCCAGATGGGCGGGAACGCTAACGAGAGGACTGGCCCGTGTACGGCCTGATTCCAACCCGGCTCGTCCAGGACCATGTCGTTGCAGGCTTTGCTATTTGCAAGGATATTCAGGACGTCCTCGACTTTGGGGGTCGGCCCAAGTTTTGTCCGTGGCTGGGGGGCATCTGCTGCTGACGACGGCTCGAAAACGTAGTCGTCAATGGCTTCTTGTTGAAATCTTGGTATTCTCTCAAAGGCGGATTGAACGGCAGCCTAGGTCCGGCCTATGTGTCAGCGTTCAAGGCTCGACCTGGAAAGGGCCGCGGTCCCCAAAAGAAGCGGCAAGAATCTCACCAACCTTTTCAGCGGCACCGACCACGCATATCCCCTTGCTATATGCGTTCATCTGTCTCCAGAACGTCTGGAGAGTCAGCGGGATGCCTTGAGTGGCATCGTATTGTTGACAGCGAATGGTGGTCTTTGTAGTGTTGCGGGCCTGTTTCTTGGGCGAGAGGGAGCCGCTGCGATGAGTGGAGGAGGGGGGTTTGCCAAAGGGGCCAAGGATCGGTATCGTTCGCGGGCGCTTCGTAGGCGTTTGGTCGGGATCATGGTGGGACGAAGAGGTGAGGCTGAGCGAGGAACCGCTATCGTCGAGTGACCTCTTGTCGTAGAGCGACGTCATTATGGTTGATTGTGGTGGAGTAAGGAGGCGGCGTCTCTTGGCCGGGCGCGGCCCTTGGTCATGACCTTTGCTTCGTCGATGGAAATTGCGAGGCGTGGGGCTGGCTGGCAATGGTGAGGTGCAAGGCAGGTCAGCAAGCCATTCGAATACTCTCCGTTGAGGGCAAAGGAAATGTTCCATGTGTTTTCTATGCGGCGACGGATGAGAGGCGGCAGCTGCGGATTGGAAGGTGATGATAGGTGTGGTGACAGAATTACGTCGAAACGAAATGCATCGCGCCGGCGACATGTTGACGCGGCGGTTGACGTGGAAACCAATAGTCGATGGTAAGGTTGGTATCTTATCGATAGGGATGCCCTTACATAATCCATGTCTGATAAGATGCCTGGTGGAATCAGGCACAGCGGATGACGGACGGGGAAACGTCGGCGAATTGTCTGAGCATGGGTTTCCCAAAGTCGAATGTACTCCGTACTTGACGTGGGAATCCACCTAGCCACACTGTGGCGGTGTGCGCGACCGTCGACGGGTTACGCGCGGAAGGTTCTACACCGCAGTGGTGAAATGCAAATATGGAACGCTCAGAGAACCTGACCCAAACATGCCACATTATAACTCATGTACTTGTTGGTTGCTCCTAGTGTAAGGGTTGCTTGCATTAATTAGGTATACTTGGACTGAGAAATATCTATTAGGGCCTGCGGACAGGGGTGAGGATTAGGTAGATGCTCTTTGTACGCTGCGAAAGCATTGAGCGCGTTCTTGATTTAGCCATGTGTAAAACTAGTAGCCAGCAGATGCAGGTCAAAAACTACTGTTCTAGTCAAGAGGAGATTTCTATCTTCAGCGGCAGGCAACTAATTAATGAGCGGCTGGCATGTTGGACCAGTCGGTTCTACGTTGGCCATGGCGATGCGACTGGGGATGTCTGAGGATGGTTTAGGTGGGGGTTCTGCCTCGGTCATGCCACATCCAATTAACGTAACAGTCACGCCAAAGTCACTAGCCGTGGTGTGGTCGTAATGCGACCGTAACGGCCACGGTCACAGCTCGGTACTTGTGGCTGCGCTGCCAACACCTTGTTGGCGCCAACCCTACCAAAAAGACCGTAGTAGTACTCTTTATGAACTCAATATAAAAAAAACTAACTGTAAATCTAGTGTCACGATGCACTTATTTGATCACGAAAAGTCATAGGAAAACGGCTTGACTATCTATGTTCTAGGCTGCCTGTTCAGGCTCGTAGATATACGTGTCAGTATAGTGGATCTGGGCGGTAGGTCCGGATTAATAGATGTTCCGGCACCGGTCGGATCCCTCAAAGGCTGCGCGATGTCGTGAAGGCATCGCGACATCTAGGTAAGCTTTTTCGTCAACTCTATTAACCTTATTACAGCTTCTCTTATATAGCTATATTTATTTACTTAATCAAGTACATTAATAAGGTCTTGAGGGATTCCGTGGCCTCGATGGATATTGGGGACCAGAGGGCATCGCCGGGGCTACACCAGAGCGGAACCACCGGGCCCCAGCAAGCACGGCCGGAAAAGCGAGGGCTAGATTGCCGGCGGCCTGCGGCCAGTATGATGCACAGACAGGGTACGAACTTCAGAGTTAAGAGACAAATCACTTGCCAAAACCCCACAGTTATAGCACTGCCGAGCATGATAGAAACTTACAGGGGGTCGAAATCGAGCCACATAGGACGTTTTATTCCAGCTGGACTTAGCTGAAAGTTGAGCATCTCTAAGCTAACGCCTGACAGCGGATAACTGGCTTAATATGGATTCTATTTGGACGATTTGACGCGTTTGTTTTGTCTAAGAGAAGCAATGAACTTTGTGGTGGCGAGACCACCCTGGTTTCTAGCCGAAGCTAGCAAGTTCAGCTTTGCTGCTTTCAGAAGATTGTGCTAATAAAACACGCCGCTATGTCTCTTCTGTGTGCCAATAGTAACCAACCAAATCCTTGCTATGACATAGTCAGCTTCAACTTTTTACTACTAAGAGGCCTAGATTGTCACTTAAAAAAAAGGCAAAAAAAATCCGGAGTCGTTGTTGCTCTCTTTAAAACCCTCAAGAATCTTTACCAGCCCACTGACTAGTAATTATGATGCTGGTGTGTTTTTCTGTATATCCCGTTACTCCAAGGACCTGATCTTAGTGCACCTGAGCAACAGGTGATCTTGCGGTCACTCTGACGTGTGCTAATCATTTGGTTCAACATGGCCGCCACCCCGAATCTCTTGCGGGACAAGGTAATGGAGGTGATCCAAGTTCTACAGAGCACTGCCGCATTCACATCAGCCACCTCAGCGCGCGCGGTCTGCCATCACCTGGTTACCAATGGCCAGTTGAGTGCATTGGTAGACTTGACGGACAGCTATGATCCGAACGCATGGGATGTCTACGAGGACATACGCAACAACCACAAGGAAGTCAGGAATGGTGGCGATTCACTCGCAGCCTTGAGTCTGGCCATGGCTTTGTCATCGCAGCCGGGTGACGAGTATGGATTTGTAAAGTCCGCGAACCGGGTAGGCGCCTAGATCTTACCACGAACTTTAGGCATTTTACTGACTACTTTGTACAGGACAAAACAACCGCTTTGGTGCGGTCGTTGCTTATGAATTTGGTCCCCTTTCTCATTGAAGCGCATATTGACAGGTATGTTGCAAGCCCAATGTCCCGAAAGAGCAGGATCTGATTGTCTGATAGTGCTCTGAACGATGTTGCCCTCCCACAACTCCGAACTCTGGCGAAAAACGCCATATTCAAGCAACTTTACCGTGAAATCTTGACCACTGAAGGTTTGTTCCGCCCCATGACAAAAATATTGTTGTCTTACTAACAAGACTCAGCTGTCCAGTTCAGCATCGCAGAAGACTCATCCGAGCTATTCAGCTGCGGAAACTATCGCTCAAATCTTCTTTTCGTCTACGAGTTCTTCCGCAGAGGCAATACTCCCTGCCTTGTTGGTTATGTCCCTAACACCGACAGTGCGGGTGACTCGTTTGCAGGCGTAGTCAAAGCCTGGCTGGAGCAGATGAAAGCACCCAGCGAGAAGACAACCTTTTCTAATGTCTTCAACAAGGTCCTAGCAGCTCAGACGAGCACGCGGGTTGAGGGCGATGTCAAGGACTGGTCCAAGTTCACACAAGATTTGATGCAGATCCTGTTGCCTGTGGACCTTGTCTATTTACCGAATCTAGACATGGCCAGTGGACTACCGCTGATAGTTGAGAATGTGCTGGCATCCGTAGCACCGCAGGCTATGAGTAACGAAGCCATCAAGACCAAGCTCCTCATGTCCATTCCGCAAAACACACTCGGCTTCGCACAGTAGCTCTGGACCGACTGGGAAAAGAAGATCCAAGTCCTAGCGCAAGCCGCACTGCGCTCCATCGACAAGGATACCGTTGGAGAAGTCCACATGGGCGATGTATTTCGGGGAGGCGACATGCCGACTGCAGACAAGCGCAAAGTCCAGGATCACCAGTACAGAGTGGCACTAGCGGCTGCGCAGATCGAATGCAAGGACGTTGATGTGTGGAATTGGTACACGCAACTGTTCAAAACGCCTATGCTGCGACCAGCTGAAGACACAAAGTGGACTGACTCACTGGGGCGGATCCGTGCTGGAGCACAAGATTGCGGGTGTCCGGTTCTGGCAAGAAGACTTGGAGCCGGCCTACCCCATCGTGCCTTGTGGCAGGGACAATACTATTAACTAGCCAAGGGTCATTGCTAATTGAGACGTTGTGAGAACATGATTGGGTGCTGACCCGAGCCGACACGAACGAATGGGGTGTTGTGTCGGGTGAAATCGTCCGCACGCCCGTCCGAGGAGGACAAATCACCCTCTGCGCCATCAACGACGATCCAGCCTTCTTCACACCGAATCACCCCTTTGTCGACAAGTTTGGCAGAGTTCGCGCCGTGGACGCTACAGCCGCTCATCAAGAGAACACTTGGCATGAGGTCGGAGCGCTCAAAGTCGGGTACGTTCTCCTGCACACCGACGACGGACGAACATACACTGAAATTCCCATCCAAAGTCTCCGGCTAGAAACTGTCAACTGCGAGTTCGTTCACGGAGTGCACCTGCGCGAAGGTCTTCGGAGCTACCACGCCAACGGGTATCTCGTGCAAATGAACTATCCAGAGATCACCATCAAAACCATGGCCAATGCTCTTCGACAGATCCCCCCCGCAGATCAGCTGCGTATGCTTCGTCATCTGGAGGAACTACAGCCGCTTCTTGCACGGTTTGGACAGGGGACGGTCATGGGTTTGCTTCATGCCGAGCTGGGCAGAAGCGACTCGGAGCTTTTAGCCATGCGCACCAAGCCATTATCGGGACCGAAAGTGCCGGCGCTCTACTTTCAGAGCCGTTCTTTTAGGTCGACTGCCAACGCTGCCGATAAGGAGCGGTTAGGTGATTATGGCAGCCTCCCGAATGTCGATTGCATAGATGGTCAGATTTGGCTTGACGGGACGGCGTGTGTGTGCGCGCAAGTCCTGGAACGAGGGTTTGTCTGGTCGCGACCCCTGGAGGATGATGTATGGGAACACGGCTTGTGTTCGTTTGGCGGTGACCATAACATGGCAGCTGGAGACGGGTTCATCTGGGTCGACGACAACCCGGCACCGACACAACCCTCGAGCAAGGCTGTCCATTTCCAAGCCCTGGCTGTCGCCCTTCACGTGCCCACGGAGGAGATGGGAGCCGGTGGGGAGCAGGCGTTCTCTTCTGCTGGCGCTGAAGCTGCCGCCGAAGAGTCTTACGAGCTCGAAGAAGAAAAGAGCAGCAACGAGGATGAGACACCTGTCGCCGAAACGGGCCTTGCCCGGGTGAGTGTTTTCATTTCAGACACGTCCATTCTCGAAGAAAGAGTCAAAACTGTCTAAAAGATGGACAGCCCAAAACCGACAGCGGCGTCATACGTGATAGAATCAGTCGTCGAAACGTACGACCTCATGCGAGGTCGACACCCTCCAGGACGGCCCTACTGGAGAATTTCCTTTCAAGGTGCTACAAGTCGAAAAAGTGCTTAAGCAAGCGGGCGAAGGCGTCCCTAAGTTTGACTTTGCGCTTCCCGCGCTCGATCGGCTAGCTGCCAAGCTCAACGAGACATCCTCCCCAGGGATTAAGATTATTAACATGTACAGCATGTTCGTCACGCGCACAGAGAAGAAAGAGCTCTGCTGTGAGATCACCATGATCTCACCAGAGAGACTCGCGCTGGCGGCGGATTATAATGTGCTTGAAGGCTCAGACGATCATGGCGTCAAGTCGTATACGGATTTGAAGTTCACCAATATGAGATTGAGTGAGGGAGATTTGGACATGAGGTTCATCCTGCAAAAGATTGTCTTAACTACTAACACGCTTAAAGGCTTGATTGGCGGTACCTGGATTGAGTTTGACCTTAAGACGGTAGATGACGAAAGATTGTCTTACAAGGCCTACGGCAAAAAGATATAGACTCCCGCGATACTAGTTAGCCCCCCGGAGAAAGGAACATCTCCTGGTCCCACGACGGGATCAAAGCCGCAGTTTCTTCCCATACAGGCCAAGACTCAGAGCGTGAGAGATCTCACGACAGGTTTCACTATCAACACCTTCGAGCTAAAGAAGGACACCCAAGAGCTGCTCCAAAAGGTCATGCACTACCACATGGACGCCGACGATCGCAAGTTGATCTTGGGGGTCAAGGAGAGACCGACGCCGACCGCAAGCCTGACGTACGGCATCGACGAGATTCCCGACGATCTTGCGGGCTTGTTGGACCCTAAACTACAAGAGTGGATCAAGGGCACTTACGCGCCAGCCTGGATCGCCCAGTGCGCCGTAGGACTCACAGACGAACAAGAGAGCAGATTCAAGGTGCGTGTCGACGTCCCGTGGCAGCGTCGCCTCAAGTACTCTTGGCAAGGGTCGGGCAAACGCTGTCTCGGCAAGTCACGCGAGTACAATGAGCTCAACACGCAGCTGTCTATTTTGGTCTTTCGGCGCAAGTACCCTTGCATCAGTGACTATCTGAGCGACAAGACGATGGCCACCGAGGAGACGAACAACGATGCCATCAAGGCCATGTCGGGTGGAAAGAAGTGGGCACACCTTTTGTTTGAGGCGCTCATGCAGGAAGACATGGTTGCGCACATTGCCAAAGAGTCGGCGCTATCAGAGATTACGCAGCTCAACACGCTGGAGATGTACTGCACAAGTAAGTATTTTTCCGTGATGCCGCGATGAGGCTGTGTCACCAATGGCTGTTCATCAGTGCTCAACGCCCTCTGGAAGGACGACAAGGGCACCGAAGACCTCGGCCCGCTAACCCTACAACTAAGCAACGCAGTCAAGGCCTGTCTTCTCCGGGAAAACCTCTTCAAGCACCGCGCAATCAACGACCCCAAACAGCTCGAGAACAGCCTCCGCGATTATCTTCTCGACTTCTTCACCCTCATCCTCGACGAATACGCCGCAAACAGAGCAGGCATGTCAACCGAATTCCGCGAGGCCATGGTCGAGAGTCTGGTGGAATTCAACCAGTGGAAGGAGGGTTACTAGAAGCGCAAAATAAAGAAGAATCCCTAGAACACAGTCGACAGGGCCAGCGGTATGATTAAGAGCGCTGCCGGAGTGGCCAGCGGGGCGGTAGAAGGTGTCTAAGCTATTCCTGGCGTGGTGTATTATGGTCGGAAGGGGTTGGCGAGGGTGTGGGCTTTTGCGAGGAGGGCGGTGAAGGGGGGCAAGAAGGGAGATTACTCGTCGCAAAAGTCCAAGCCGGAAAAGCCGAGTGAGCCAGCGTATGTGGAGGCCCAGCCGTGGACAGGAGCGTTCATGTTTGCCCTTGGGTTGGGAATGGTAAGTCGTGTTGTGTGCCCCAAACTCTCGATTCAGGGGCTGATGAGAGTGTAGACGTCGTGGTATGTCTGGGAGTCCTGGGACGCATGGGGATCGTGGCTCAAAGACTCCAGCAGTCTGACCAAGCTCCAAAAAGCTCGCCTCGTCATTGGCAGCTTCCAGCTTTCGGAAACTTGGCTTTTACCACCTACAAGGCGTACGAGACGTTCAAGGGTAAGGGTGTCAAGGCGGCGCAAAAGCTCGCCGAGTCAAATGCCGTGATTGCGCGGAATCTAGAAATGTCCGTCATGGAAGTCTCCATGGCTACTCACCCAGATGTCGTCCTGGAGACCACAGATCTGGCGAATCGGACTCGTCGCAACGCCATCAGCTCCAAGGACATGGCGCTCGGCACGAACAAGTCAAGGAATGTCCAGGCAACCTTGGCTGGCGAAGCTGGAGCCGCTCCCGAACAAGTCCGAGACCGAATCGACTCCTTGTCAAAGTCGGCCAAGGCGGCAGCAAAGGGCTCAGAGCAGGTCGTCAAGACAAAACTCAAGTTTAGCACCACTGAGTATGCGATCCGCGGGTTCGCCTGCGCCATGTCACTGGCTATGCTCATCATAGCGTGCATTGCGGGCTCGCAGGCGTGGGAGGAAATGGGCCTGGTCGAGCGCATCCAGACGGTCCTGGCTCTTGTCATTCAAGCTTGCTAGTTAATTGTTGATATTCTGGTTCTTATATGCGCGGTCCCTGGCTGGGTCGGCCTTGTCATTGCAGCCATCGGATGGCTTCTATCGCTCATCATCACATGGCTCTGGGGCTCGCCTGAACTGCCTGCCGAGCGGCTGACAACCTGGTGAGATGCCAACAAGCCGGCGACCACGGGAGGTTTCTCCAGCGTATTCCGGCTGAGCCACAATGTCTTCTTGAGTACACCATTAACACGACCAAGGCTGCGACGTGTAGGTGTCCGCCTCACAAGGCCATGATACGTTGCGCTATCTATCTCGGTCTCTTATTTCAAGTCGTCTTTGTCGGTGTATGTCATCAGAGGTGGCTGCCAACTCGATCAGCGGATCCAGAATCCGGAACTGTTGCGGGCGAACCTGCTCGCTTGCGCAGGCCCAACCCATCTTCAATCGTCACTGGGTACGACAGTCGCGTATGCAACAGTTGATGGCCCCGAACTGTCACTCGGACTTCCGTGACGGTTTTGACACATAGCTGGATCTGGCGGATGTGCCCGAGGTTAAGAGACAGGGAAGCCATCATAGTCAGCCTAGGCTTTTAAGTAAAACCCAAAGCCGAGCAGTCCCTCCAGCACACGGGCTGGGTGAAGCTGAATGAGAGGGATGCATACAGCTCACTGCGTGTCAGGCACTGCAGTGGACGGAGAGGCGCCTGTGGGAGTGGGGGGGTACCGGCGAGACACCGGCGGAGGGGCCGGTTCAGATAAACATACCACCAAGGGGTCACGAAAGGGGGGTTTCGCGTTGGAACTGCGGGATAGGGAGAGACAGGCCTCCGGTGAGTACAAAAGATGCTGCTTGAAAGAGCAGTGGGACGATGTGGCAGACCTTCTCGTGGTGTCCGGTGTCAGTAGGAGTGGTGGGGGTGGCGCGGTGCGTCGCGCGCGGTCGAAAAACCGCGGTTGGGTGGTGCTGTGACAAGTTTTCATCGGCACTCGAGAACCTCCAAACGGACTACGCGATCAACGACCACCGCGTTACCCACGCCATTTCTGAAGCTAACATGCTACACGGGGGATACTGGCGTAAGAAAACCATCCGACTTGACATTGGCTTACGTCGATGAAGAGACAAGACACCCCCCGGCCCATTCGGCTCTGGGCTTGGGAGGTGGACGAGTCGAGCATCATGAGGCATCGGCGCGTCTCCTGGCGAGGGCTCGGAACAAGCCTACGGGCTCTGGTCGAGCGTAATGGAAGTTGTTAAGACCGATGGGTTGACATGGTGTCAGCAGACTTGTTAAGCTACGAGCACAGGAGAAGCGGCCGGACCGATCCTGAGGACACAGCGCACCGCGATCGAACATCATACGGCAGACACGGGTTGGGTCAGTGGACAGAGTGCGAGTAGTCGTGCCGGCGTGACGGCTGCTCTGCGCCTCTGATCCGCAAGGCATGGTCGGCTGCGAGTTGGAGACGAGTCGCGGTAACGGGAAGCTGGACCTGGGGTTGCGCCCGGGGTTTCTGGTGGGCCGTAGCGCCGTGGTTGTGACCAGAAGGCAGCAGGGGAGCTGCGTTCCCAGTTCGTACCTGGGCCGTTACTTGGACGCGGTATCGCCGGTACATTTGATGCACTCCCAGTTCGTACCTGAGGCACCCAAGAAGACGTGGTATCGCCGACGTAGTAGCCCCTGCACTCGAGACCTGCGGAGACGACACGGCGGCTCGAGAGGACGGAGGCGCATGTCGGTCGGCTCAGAGACGGGATTGCCGTTGCGGCCGGCTTAAGGTGCAAACTCGAACGACGCGACCGTATGGCCCGTACCGGATACGGGGCGGCACCGTCTCGGCTTTGCCGCGGGCCGAGGAGCAAAAGGCTAACGGGGTCGTTAACGCGTAGCCACGGCCGGCCGAGTGGCTTCCCGGAAGGAGTGGGTTGTTCGGGGCCTACAACCAACGGCCAAGGTACCACCCGGAACAACCGGCCCCACAACCAGCCCCAAGGACCAGAAGCCCGGACCAGGCCGAACTCAAGGATCGCACGACCGACGCTGGACCCAAGTCAATCCCGGGAGAGCCAACCGAGCCAGAGCAGGTCTCCCACAAAGAAGGTTCAGAAAAGGCCTAACCCTGCGTCCACCCAGGAATTAGAGGAGACAATCACAGTAGCCGCGGAAAATACGCGTCCAAGACGCACGACATAAAAAAAGGTTATAGTGTCCTTTCCCCTTCTCCTCTGAGAAGAGCATGTCCTCTTGTAGAGAAGAGCAGGGATACGTATGCTTAACAAGATGGACGATTGAGCCGCCAGGAGTTCCGACTTGAGATAATCCTGCCTCCAACTAGCCTCAAGCATTGAGAACAGGGTAAGAATAGTTCAAAAACGGCTGTAGTCGTGATTCAAGGCCTGCCAAGCCGCTAGCGACTTGGTCCAGGACCGGTTTCGTTGAGGCCATTCAGGCCACAAGTTCCTTTGTGCGTCCCATGTTGTCCGGGAACGAAAACTCCACCCTCAGAGTGTCGTGATGTCCACGTTGCATCAATACGTAAAGTATCCAACCGTGTTGGAGTAGTCTAGCGGCAGTAGATCGACGTCGTTTTGCGCGTCGACGTGGAGCCAGATGGACGGAGGCGGGTGGTCCGTGAAGGTGAGGCAGAGGGAGTATGCGATAGCAGATAGGAACATGTCCGTGGAGTCTACTCCGGACATACCTTGACAGCCGGATACGGCGTCCAGAGAACAGCAGCAATAGAGCTGCAGGTTCAAGACAACAACTTGGTTCTCGTTGACGCCCCAATATTCCATATCGCCAGTGAGTCTCACATTTGCATACTAGACGTTGTCTCACGGCCTGAACGTCAGCGACAAAGTCTGGCACCAGTGCTCATAAGGTAGCAATACTCATAAGGTAGCAACGCTTCTGTGTTTTTGAGTATTCCAAACTGCGAGAAGTGGTTGATCTCGTCGAGGACGAGGGTCCAAAAGAAGGAGTCCATGACGAGGAAGTTCGAAGTCATAAACACGTAGCAATCGTCGTTGTCCACGTCAATTAGATCCGCAGCAAATAGAGGGCCAACGGATGAGCTCAGGGACAACTAGGTCGTCGCGATGATGGAAGTTATCTGCAAGAGTGATAGGATAGAATGGACCTTGGCCAGGAGAATATCCTCCACTCTCACCGACAGGCCGCTGCCGCTGGCCATTAATACGAACTGCATTGCTGTGATGAAATCGCCACCCGAGCCCAGGAATGACCGGCTCATGTCGACGCAATCAGAAGGCACTCAAAGGACCTTCTGTAAGACTAGTGTGCGGGCGCCGAACATGTCAGGCGACATGGCCATCGTATCGTCACCAGCCTTGACGCGGGTCTCAACTTCACCTTCGGCATGTAGGCAACATGCCACAGTGACAAGTCTTTTGGCGCAGAGACCGGTCTTGGGGACTACAACCGCCGCGTGCTTGACCTCGGGCCTATCCAGCAGGGCGGAGCTGATTTCGTTAAACTCCACGCGCTGGCCCCTGAATTTGACTTGGTTGTCCTTTCGGCCGACCAAGTCGAAGCTGCTGTCGGTATTCTGCAAGAACACATCGCCCGTCTTGTACATCCTATCCTGCGTGTGGTGCTGTCCTTGGTCTTGGTCGGGGCCTAGGCTGGGTTCTTGATGAAGGCGGCCTTTGTCCTCTTGGCGTCGTTGAGGTAGTCCTTGCTGACCAGTGGGGCCCTTGACGACGAGTTCGCCTGTGCGTCCTATAGGAACCAGCTTATCGTGGTCGTGCCGCTCAACAACCCAATTTCGGCCCTGCAGAGGACGCCCGATCCTGCTCAGGACGCTGCTGCTGCTTAGTTTGCTGCTCCAGGAGCTACTGCGCAACCTTTGGATGCCGAATCACTCTCAGGGTCGAGAGTCCCCTTGATCTTGGAGATCCAGTCGGCCGATTCCTTGTATAATCGAGCTGCCCGAGTTGCCGTTTCCAGAGCCTGATAGATCACGGCAAGTGGTGATTTTGATGACAGGGTGGCCTCCAAACGCTGGGACCTAGTCATCACGGTGATGCGGTCAAAGACAGCAGAAGATTTTTGATAAGCCCCAATTGGGTCAGATTTAGCTCTGCGGATAAACGAAGTGATGCATCGTGAAAGCAGCGAGATAATGTCCTTGTAGACATCTGCCTTGTGACTAGCTGTCTGCCACCAGTGCAAAAGCGCCTCCAGTTCCAGCGCTTGTAGCTCCAGTGTGGTGGAGGGAGAGCAGCTCAAGCGAGAGTCCACGGCTACCTTGTTGTCTTTGCTCGATGGACTAGGAGCCAGTGAGAGGAGTAGCAGTAGATGGAGCACTCAGCAGGGCCATAGAAGTGATAAAGGTCAACCTCGGCGTGCCATGTCTCGAAGATGGACTTTGGAATGGGCTCGCCGGTTAGGACAATGGATCTGAGCGTGGGCACGTCTACCGGGGAGAGCATGGATGCAACCGTGGGCGTGATGCCGGCAAAGTTGGCTTGCACTCTGTCGATGGCCTCGGCGAGGTCGTTCACCCTGTCCGAGTCCGAGATCAGGTAGACGTAACTGCTGTGGGCTAGGGTCGTGAAGACGTCCTGTATGCTGATGCTAAAGGTGTATGCTGCGAACTGAAGCACGTAGGATCCTGGACTGAGGCCTATAGCCTTGCCGTAGGCAGCGGAGCTTGTGCTGATGGCACGGTGGCTACGGGCATCTAAGCTGACTTGCGGAAGTAGAACGGAACTGTGTGGCCTGTCTTGACGCCCATTAGCCGGAGCCGGTGGGCAAGAAGACTGAAAATGTGGTCCAGCTCCGCGTAAGTGAAGCTTGCGTCGAATGTGTCGGCGGCTGGGGTGTCTGGTTGTATCTTCGCGTGCAACGAGAAGGTGTTGTGTTTGCAGCAGCTGGTCGCTGTAGGCTAAAGTTAGATTAGCTGGCCAAGAACTTGGTTAAACTGGTACAGGATACGCTGCACTAATCTGTGGTCCAACATGCCTGAATTATATTGGGTATGCGTCACTATGCCGTCGCTTGCGAGCTTGTAGGGTGATGCCGAAAGCCGTCTGGCGGGAGTTGGCGTGCCTAGCCTTGATGACGATTGCCAGGGCTGTCTGGACGAGAGTCGAGTCGACGATGTTGCTTCTTAGGCGTCCTTGGCGGAAAACCATCTAGCGGTCGACCATGTCGGTTGCTCTGGGACTGTAGGTGGCGTGGGGCAAAACCGGGGTCGAAGAGCCGGAGAACTCATCGAGACCAGCTTTCCAAGCACTCCCCGACGCCTCGGTGTCAGCATCTTCCAAGTAGTCGACGAAGTGGTTGAAAGGCGTCGACCTCAAGTCATTGAGGCCCTTGTGGTACGCCTCAACGGTTTGAAGTATCAGCGGAGGACACCAAGAGTGGAGTGGATGCTCCATACGAGGGAGGTCGAAGCTGTTGTGCAAGGCGTAAGATCCAGGAGTCATGATGGACAGGGGTAGATGTCTTTTGTGTCATGCTGGTTGACGAGGCAAGCGTTGGCAGCCTGTTGGATGATGTTTTCTAGATGCGAATCGTCTATGATGGAAAATGACCGGACGTCGCGCGAGTGCAGCCCTTGATCGGTTTCGAACCATTTGGCGCGGATCGCCAAGTCGCGAGGCACCGGGTGCTGGAAGACGGTCGAGACGTCGATGGAAATGCTTTCCCTCCTGCAGTTCTCCACCCCAGCTTTCTGGTTAGTCAGGAAGGGGGGGGGGGGGGGGGGGGTGGGGGGGACTGGGAGAATAGTTCGTAGGGGGTAATTCCAGCTTCGGGGGGGGGGGTATCCGTTGTGGGGGGTAAAGTAGCTAGGGTTAGGGTTATCAGGCTTATTTAGGCTTAGCTTAGAGTGTGAGAAGTGCGAGAGCTTGAGCATATGCTCAGCATATGCTCAGTATGCTTTAGTTAGTTTTTTTTAATCTACACGGTGCTTAGGGCTTTACCCCCCCCCGAACTTCTGCCCCACTGGCCGGACACCCCCCCCCCCGAAGCTGCAATACCCCCCTACCAACTAGGCACCCGGGGGGGACTTTACATCACTTTTTGTGATGTAAAATAACAGCACCGCCACAGTGCCGCCACAGTGCCGCCACAGCATCCTCTCATGCCACAGGCGCGTGATTCTTTCGGCTATTTCTGACCGGCAATTTAGATCCAGCATGGCTTTATGCACTATTGTTTCGACGTCAAGATGGGTTATGCATACTAGGGAACTCAGGTCATGATTGTGTCCAAGCCTGTTCTAATCCTCAATTCTCCCAGATACTCCCTGGGAACCTATTTAATCAAATAACTATTTCGTCCTTCTCACGGCCCGTACACAATACACTGCGGTAGGATTGGCAGCCATCCTCGAGTTCCTTTTTTGACAACAGCGATGCCATGTCCATCACCTCCTCGGCTTATTCCTATTGTCTGTCCACGCGTGTAATCCACAGCACAACTTCCCCCTACTGCTCCCACAAGGAGTCTGCCTGCCCATGCACCGCTACTTGTAACGAGTCTGACGACGTGACCCTCGGTTCCGGCACTGACGGACTCGACTGTGATGCGATGACCACGACTAACCCGACCAGTGATCAACCCGGCCAGTCTGTCTGTCTACGTAGCTCAATTCATAATTCCTCTGAAATTGATCACCTCTTTGACCGCTACAACCACATCCAAAGTGCTGCCGTTGAGGAGTACAGTACACGCCTGATACAATTTGTCAGGATCCAACCCACCCATATTATGCACTTCAACTTGGGCCGTTTGCCAGTTTTACTTCAACTAATCAACTAACTATCACCATCCTGTTTTTGTACCTCTTTTTGCAAAAACAGGATATCCCCTTGTGAAACCAGCATTTATTTACCTTTAGTCCTTCCTTCATCTCAGGTAGCGGCACAATTAAGGCAGTCACATACTGTTGTGCCTTCCTCGCGTAACCGAACGCACCCGTGCGCATCACGAATATAATCACAAACCCGTCCATCTTTCACAAACACAAACAACCTCACTTATACACACCCACACCACACTGTCTACCGCCATCGCATCAGATCCATGTCGTTAGCTTCCTTAGAAGATGCCCTCGATATAGTTAACGCTTTCAAGTTTGACCTTAACGACGTTTGGGCCGCGCTCCTTAAGCAGTGGAACCACCTCCAAGAAGCCTTCGACTCCGTCTATCCTCCGCCACGCCAGCCATTCCAGCTTTGGGCCTGCGACAAAGTCCATCCCAAAGTCTTGACGACTGTTCTTACAGAGCTCTTCCAACATCACATCGTCAAGGCAAAGAACCTGCGTAGCTAAATAACAGCTGTTGCACGCTAATTCAACTTAGAGCTTGTTACTGTTTGCTTCTTCCTTGGCATTAAAGTTGCGCTTAATTTGCAGTGCCTTACAGCCCTTAATACTCTTTATTTGAACAAGCCTGAAGTTACCCTAGCCGATATTGCCACCAGAGTCTATCACTTGCAGACTGATATTACTGATTCGTCTAATAACTTGGCTAGCGACACCAAGTCCAAGGTCACCGCTGGTCGGGGAAGGCCCCTCGAACTTACAAGGAAACGCTTTTGAGACACTCTTCAGTTCTGTAAGTCTTCTTTCTCCATACCCGAATTCTCCAAGTGCGCTGACAAGATGGGTTGCAATCCCAGACGACCCCACCGCTTGGCCTATAAGACGACCAAAAGGCAGCCCCCACCCCAAAAAGTCCACATCCAGTACTCAACCGTTCCCGCCTTCTTCGCCCGTGTCTTCTATCCATTTCTCTGACGAGATAGAGACAGAAGGAGGAGAGCCAGCAAGGGAAGCCAGTGAGCCTGCTGCGCCTCCACATGTCAGCCATCTCCATCCCTAACCCAACGTCTTGGCCAACCGCTGATGCTAATTTTGCCTGACATAAGCAGACTGTCCACGTTGACCTCTGTACGAAAACCCAAACAAGTCAGCAAACAAGACTCAGCCCGATACAGGAGTATTCTGAACAGGAAGTGTCAGAGACATCTACTTTGGAGCAAGGCCGCGGGGACAAAGGAAACCACCACTCTGTCGCTCTCGAGGATATATCAGGCCAGTTCTGCGACTTTCGTGTTTCCGAGGACTCCAACAACGACGACGAATTTGGCGACGATAACAAATTCGAACGCACCCTGCCACCAGTCACACACACTGTTTTTCACAACGACCAAGACGAAGAAGACTCACTTGTACATGATACACAGACAGGTGCTAACAATTCGTTGTTGCCATCCCCAATTTCTTTGCAGTCCTACAAAGCCGATGATGACATCTCCGTCCTGAAATCCAACCTCCCAAAAACAGTGACGATTCGAAAAAGACTGTCAGACCCACTATTGTCCAGCAGCAACGCACCTACAAAGAGGCGCAGACTTTCAATGGGTGACACCCCAATCGCTGCTGCTGCCCCGATACACAGCACTCGATACGAGAATGACAATTCGTTCAAGTTTATCTTCAGTGCGACAAACAAACGCATTGCACCGTCCTTAGTAGCTTCTATGGTCCGTCGCCGCCAAGATAGTCCTGCTGTTTCTGTACCTGTCTGTAAGTCAGGGAAACCCGGCCGTTCGTATGTTTCCTCACAGCCGTCTATTAATGGTAAGACGCAATCAACAAGTCCGATGGCCAACAGCCGCCGCCCTAATCTTGAGTGGCCCATCTCACATCTTGACCGTTTCGATTCAGGGAAATGGTTCAACGACGACATTATCAACACTCTGCTCCGACGGTTGTGCAGCGACTCGGTTGCCTCGGTGGAAACAGTCGCGCCCACAAGCGCATGGCGAGCATGGACAAAAACGCCACAGTGGATGGAACAAGCGTCCAGGAAAGCGGCAATGCTCATGCCTTTTAACCAGAGAGGCAATCATTGGGTTCTCTACCACTATGCTTCCTCCATCCTCCACGTCTACGATCCTCTCGGTCATGATCTCAGCTGCGACAACATAACCACCCAACAAGTTGCGCCGTTTGTTTCAAGAGTCTACGGGCTCGCTCTTCCGCCTAGTGCAATGTCCTTAAAGGTACGTTGTAAGGAAACAAGGCAACCACACTATGTCCTGCTGGCCCTATGTTAGACGAATCATAATAACCCAATAACAATTGCAGAGACCGATATAACTAAACACTTGGGACTGCGGGGTGTACCTGATTACCGCTGCCTCGAATCTGGCAGAGGGGAACACTCTCCCAGACAGGTTTGATGGAGATGTTCTGCGACAGCGATACCGCAGCATGTACCTCACAAGTCCCTTTTCTACGCCTGCCGAAAACATCTGGAAGAACTGTAACGCTGCATGAGAGGACACCACAGCAGCCATTGCATTCTTCAAGTTCAAGTCGAGCTTTTTGCTCAACGCTGCTGCTTCTAGTTATGCAGACAGCGACAACCTTTGCTCCTCAAGAATCCGTGACTTCCTGGCCAACGAAACAGTACATTTTGGTGTTGGCGCCTCTCTTTCAGGATTAAAGGCGCTCCACAGGCAGCACCAGGCGCACTTACGCGCAGCAATGGAGAAAACAGCAGCTCTCACAATGATATCAGAAAAGGAGGCACAAGTATTAAACCTCAAGGCCATGTATCGCTTCGCTCAAAGCCTTACAGCAAGAGTAGGAGACTTTAATATGTCACAACAGGTGCCACCTGGCTCAGATGCCTTGGTGTTAGCGGCCAAAGCCGCAGAGGCCTCTTCGCAAACACAGATGGCTTTGATAGAGCCAGAAAACAATCCTGATGCCACTCTGCAAACCATGCGCGCCAAGGCTCAGGGTATTAAGGCGGAGATTGCATGTAGTTACAGGCTCTGCGTGGTGTATATTCTTCTTCTTCGAAAGGCAGCAACATCATGAAGCAACATCATCTAGTAGCGGCCAAACAAATCTCAGTGCGCGTGTGCTTATGTGATTCCGTGGGCAGACAGCTTTTGCCAAAACTACCCCCCTCCCTGCCCCCAAACAAGCCAGCCACATCTCCGTGGCCTAACACCCACCGGTCTTCTACGGTGGCGAGTGCAGTTATCTGGAGTATATACTTTCATTATTTAGACCTTGAGCTGCTACACAACCGCCACTGAAGGCGCCGTGACAACCCTATATTATACGTAAAGAAGATGCGTAATATATAGCGCGCGTTCAAGCCATCTGGCGCTGGCATGCCATATTCCTTAATCCGGGTGGACTTTTAGTAAGTAACTTCTAGGTCTGTACTTGTAGGCAATGACCCAACCATCTCTTACGCTGTCCATACCAAGTTCCATCCAGGGCCTCACCCTGTCTTACGATCTAGATCCGGTTGGCCGTCCAGCATTCTCTTGTTATAGTAGGATGCCTTTAAGCCCAAAAGAGTACGCGGCATAAGTAACCTTGTAAACTCAGGAGGCCATATTAGTAAGATATCTATCAGAATGCCAGAATTCCACAGGACCAACCCAACGCCCCTTTCGTATCCCAATTCAAGATATTAGCTCACCAACGGCTTTGCCGTTTCAACTTGGATAATTGACTGCGGCGGGTTCCACCTAATCTTCCTGTCAGAACTATAGCACATGTGATTACTAGCGCTGTTAGTCTAACTAATTAGTTTATACAACGTAGAGAATAATCTTATGTTTCACACAAACTAAAGGGTAATAGCTCATCATCTTGTTATCCTTAGAGACAGCCGGCTCATGGAGAGACTTCGTTTCCAAGTCAAATCGATGTGTACACCATTATGACACGCAAAGCCCTGCTGTGCTAATCAATAGTAAGAACTGTCGACTTCCAATGGTTCAGCCCGTAGCAAGCGATAAGCGACAGAGAATAATGGGGATAGTGGAAAGCCATAATCATGACAGTGGTAATATTCATAGAAGAACACAGACTTACCTAATCTACCCAGTTCCATCTAATCAGGTACACCAAGGTTATATTGCCACCAACGCGTTCCTCCAAGCCATCCTACCAGCCGTACACGCAAGACGTGGACAGCCAGGTCGAGGTCCAGGGATCATCTTCCTCCACGTCAAAAAATACACCTTATAGCAGGCCCTGCAACCTGTTCATAATGAACGTACTTGTGTCCATCTTCAATATCTACTACAAGGGATATTAGAAGATACACTTATACAAGTCTCTACTGTTCTACCTACCCTAGCCTTTCACAGCCACAAATGCACCGGAGCAGACAAGCAAGGCTTGACTTAACTTGACTCTACTCGTACTACTGCAGCAGCACACCAAGAAGCATCAATGCCAATAGGCAAATAAACTTTGTTACTAGATAATTTGTCAATCATCCTGTCTGTTTAACGGTTTCCTCAAACGTGTACATCACGCTCATCGCTGCCATCACCCACCTCCACCACAATCCCCAGCATTCTTAACTAGCGTCTAGTGCACAACGTCCCCTTTAATGACGCAAAAGAACTCTTCCCTAGAGGAAAGAATGTCGTTACTAACACGGTTCTTGAGCGGAGCAGGAGCAAGGAGCTCTGCAACCTCAGCCTTGCCGTTGCGGGCCAAATGGAGGCCTTGGAGCGAAGACTGGCGACCCTTTCGGATTGAACAGAAGGCAAGTACAGCTAAATCTCGGCACACTACCAGGGGCAGCACTGACAGACTGTAGCAATGGCTGGAAACCTCATCGTATTCTCCACCCTTGCGTGAAATGAACTTTTGGCGACGTCTGAGTCCACGACCTTGTCCTCAATATCAGCCCCACTTTGGACCATTGCCAATTGCTACACTTTAACAATATAAACCTCTTATTAGCCTAAAAAAACAGTATATTCCTGCAAAGGCAGTAAACGTAATCTTAGTAACACCTTTCCTATTATAGCTATAGGAAATAGGCTTTAGTATATATCTAAGACTGTAGATGTAAACTTACTAGCCTAGAATCGGCTTTCGTAGCAAGAATGAGAACGGCTGCATAGAAGTGAACCGCAGCAATCGCTGGAGGAACTACAGTGTCCTCCTACTTCCTTGCATGGATACCATCGATTAGGCCTGCCTGGCCTTAGCTTAGGACGGCGCACAGGTTCGCGGGTTTCAAGAAACACAGGCGTTTCCTGATTAAGTGCAGCACATGCCGTGCTAGTCAGCGTAATAACCAAGACAGTCATAAGTGGCTTCATACTAGAGAATTTACATAGGCAAATAAAAGCAGCAAGTGTAGAAGATAGAACAAGATGAAAAGCTATACTAGAAGCTTATATTTAATTTTCAAAGAAGGCTATATGTAACCTCTATATAGATTAAAGGTATAAAGCAAATAGTTACCTATATATAACTATATCGACCTTAATTAACATTGTTACTTAAGTTTCCTCTAAAAACAATATAACTAACTTTCTTATGGATATAAGTATTAATTATATATTTATATATAGTAATTAGACTACTATAATAAGTAGGTTACTCTAATAGACTTTAGTTATTAGACTGATAATCTAATTATCCCTTTTATTACAAGTGGACCTTATTAACCCCCTGTGTAGGATAGGGCAAATTAGACCACGGTATTTAAGTCTAAAAGCCAATAGTTTTAGAGTACTTTAATCTATATAGCGTTTTGCCTATGCCAGAGGTACTAACAATCTCTACCTTTATATAACGGTACTTTACAGTCTAAGTAGCTCTGCTAGAGCCTTGTTAGGCTAGACTGTTGCGTTATTACACTGCTCTAGGCAGCATATCTAGGTAGGCAACAGCAAGGTCCTCCAGCAGCACCTCCACGTAAATAGTGCTATAAATAGAGGTATCAGAGTCAGACATCGTAGATTTTAATCAGGATGTTCGTGATAATGTTGAAATTAGTGGTGGTTGCTAATAAAATAGCATTCTAGAACAAGGTATTGTCATGTATCTCCAAAAGTGAGGGGTAAAAGTGGGGGTGGGTCTACTAAAGGGTCAATGAGGTCCACTTGTAACTAAAGGGATAAGGTTTCTCTTAATTAATTAATTAAACCTACTCTAATGTTTATGTATAACAGATTTAAATATAAACTAGTTATATGTAACTAATTACAGCTAATTAAGTTATAGTTCAAATTTGAAATAAGATTAAAATATTAACTTTAGTAAGTTAGAGAAATAAGGGTAGCGGCTAACAGGCAGACACATTGCGGGGCAGCACTTGAGTCATCAAAGTACCTCTTAAAGTCTCTTGCTTAATTCTGCACAGACCTACGCACAGACCAGCCTACCCTTTTCCTACAGAAAAAAGAAGAAAACAGAGATATCTCTATTAGCTTAAGGTGCATCTAGAATTTAGTAGCACAAATCAGCTTTTTAGAGAAACTTACCCCTAGAGACATTCTTCTATATATAGAGGGTATTAGGTATAGTATAAAGGGTGTAGTATATACTATTAAAAAAGCCTTTTTTTTTTCTTGTTGACTTAGTGTTAAAAATTTGAAGTTGGTGGTGTGGAGAATTTGGAGTTGGTGGTGTGGGGACAAAAGTGACTTAAGAGGAGGTGGGTCAGTACTTTGAGATAGTCTGAGATGCTAAGGTTTGACCTGCAAAGTGTCTGCCTGTTAACTGCTACCGAAATAAGGACAGGTACTCCACAAGTGTGGGCTAAGCAGCGCTTTAATTTCCAAATACATACTAATTATACCCTAGCCCCACTTACAGGCCCACATATATGATGTTACAGTAGCAGTTAACAGGCAGACAGATTGCGGGTCAAACCTTCTCAAACTACTGACACGACACAAAGATAAAGGGCTACGAGGCTGACCAATCCGAGGGTGCAGGTGGAGCCACCCGGATCTCAACAGGAAATACAGAAGAGGTTATTACCTCAGGTATAAAGGGGCTGATTCATGATATCACATTCCTATTTTTTTATACTTTACCTTCTTAACACAACATCTAAGTCTGATTTTAGAAAGAGAACAAAAAACCACACACTCGTGAATATGAAGGCTATTATAATATCTTCTTTGCTTCTTGCTTTCAATAGTGTATTTGTTGTTGCTGTGCCTCTCAGCGACAAAGACACTTGCGCACTATCTTGTATTACCCAGTGTGTAAGTGAAAGAGACTTGATCACGTATAAACTAAGCCTACTAATTATCTATATATATAAAGGGAGGCGGTCAAGCCTCTTTCACCTGCGACGGTCCTCGAGTTACTTCTTGCACATGCGGTTAATATGACAATTACAGAAAGGAGGAGGGACAGTGGGAAACGCCTCAATCCCCAGGTACGAAGTAAGGTGTCAAAGTGTGGCAATTGGCCATGAGCGAAAGTAGGTCAAATGTTGCTGTCATTAGCTAGATAGATTTCCCTACCTACAAGTAGCAATTTAGATAACAAATGCATTGGTTAAAAGGCCATAAATTTAAGGCAATAACTACAGCGAATTTACTAATAGTGACACCACTAATATACGCCTAATTAACTAGGGATATTATTATAATTAACGCTATATCTATACACTTTAATAATTAATAGTCTAACTTAAACTACTATAGACAAGGCTAACGCCTAGCCTTTAAGTAGATCTATAGTAAAGTGTTAAAAAAATATAACGTATATATATAACAAGTTATATATTATAGTAAGTTATATATATTTACTTACCCTTCTATTATTTTAATAAGTTAATTTAACTTAATTATATAAAATTAATTAAAAATATATATTACTTTATTCTTTATTATTATCTTAAACTACCTTATAAGTTTATATGTTATATATAGTCTTTCTATAATTACTATATTATTATATAAGTAATTTACTACTTTCTATATAACCTCTTTTCTAGGATATTTCTTTATCTCTAGCTTTAATAACTTCTTTTTCTTTTTATAGGGCCTCTACTTTAACTATATTAAGTAATCTTCTAAGATATAGTTAGGTCTTTTTAGCCCTCTAGTGCTTACTAAGTACCTTTATCTTTATATAAAGTTAATAATTCTTTACCTTAATAATAGTAAGTTAATATACTAACTTACTAATACTTTTTAACTATAAATTAATTACTTTATAAATTAGTATTAGTAAAGTTCTTTAATAGTCTTTAAATTTTTTTTTTATAAAGTAAAGCTTTATATACCCTTAAGTACTATTATTAGTATCTTTAGGTCTTATAAGCCTAAGCTTTTTAGATATAAGTTTATTAGTATTAGTGTCTTTAGCTTAAAATCTAAGTAAAAAATAATAACTTTAGAATTAAAAAGTATAAGATTAGCTTATTAGAAACCTACTTATATATTTACTTTACTTATTTAAGTAAAAAATACTACTCTAAAAATAAAAAAAAAGTTATCTTAAGTAATATTTATAATTTATATTTATATTATTTTTTTACTATATAAGTATTTTAAAGGGCTAAAATAGCTAATATTAAAAGACTAAAGCTTATATAGTAAATAAAAAGTATATATAAAGTAATTTTTTTTTTCTATAGTAGTTATTAAATTTAGTTAATCTATAGCTATTATAGCTATCTAGAATTAAAAAATAATAAGTACTCTTTATATAATACTTTATAGACTAGTTAGAATAATTTAACTAATCTAAGCTAGTTTTATTTATTATTTATTTATTTTTTCTTTAGTAAATATACTAATTAGCTAAGAATTAGCTATTTTAGTACTAGAAGAGAAAATAATATTTATCTTTTATAATAATATATAAAAATATTACCTAGTTATCTATATATATACTTTAAATA
The DNA here is from genome assembly GCF_030913465.1 of Colletotrichum navitas. Lineage (NCBI taxonomy): Eukaryota > Fungi > Ascomycota > Sordariomycetes > Glomerellales > Glomerellaceae > Colletotrichum > Colletotrichum navitas. The sequence continues at coordinate 62,121 of NW_026850701.1, forward strand.
ATAGAAACCTATTTATAATTACTAGGCTACTCTATATAAGGCCTTTTATATTAGTTAAAAGTTAAAATAACCTTTATATATAATAGTATTTTTATTAGAAACCTAGTCTTATTAAAATTATAGATATTATAATTCTATATCTTATACTTTATAATTATATTTTATATAAGTAAAAACTAGCCTTATATAACTATAGAGTCCTTAGCTAAGGCTCTCTAATAGTTAAGTTAATATTAAAATTATATTTTTAATTAAGGTCATTACTATATAAAGTTTTTTACTTATTAGGGTTTAATGTATATTTTATTATATATATTAAAGAGTTACTTAGCTATTTCTTATATATCTTCTTATTATAAAGAAAACCTTTAATTAACTAAGTTAATAATCTTTTTAAAAACTACTTTCTTTTTAGATATAGTTATCTTTATTAAACTTATATATATTTTATATTATACTTTTTAGCTAGTGTATTAGTTATAGAGTATAGATTAAGGCACCTAGTAAATAAAGGCTACCTTTTATATAGTTAGTTTTAGGTCTTTTTAGATAGCTATAAGTATAAAGATAAGCTAGGTTTTATAAGAAAAGAATTCTATTATTATATATAAAGTAAAGTTAGTTTAAAGATAAAGTATAGTAAAAATAAAGTAGATATATATAACTTACTATAAAATATAACTTACTATATATATATATTAATATAAATATGAATTAATAGATAGGTATAAGGAATTAATATATAGATATAAGGGTATACACTTTTTAATTAGTCTAAAAAAACAGTATATCCCTATAAAGACAGTAAAAGTAATTACACTAACACCTTTACCTAGCTCTTTAAGAGGTATTCTTGATAGCTATAAAAAAGACCCCCTTAGGCTACTATAATAGGCTATAATAGGCTACTATAATAGGCTATAATAGGCTACTATTAATAGGCTATAATAGGCTACTATTAATAAGATATAATAGGCTACTATTAATAGGCTATAATAGGCTACTATAATAGGCTATAATAGACTATATTCTATAGGTCTAGTGTTATAATAGTAATAACTAAGGTTAAATAACTTATAACTATATTACCTAGAACAAAGATTCTAAGATAAAGAGAAAAAGAAAACTATAGTAAGGCCTTTCCTAATAGCCTTACCTTTAAATTCTTTATAAACCTTTTCCTAGTTATATAACCTCTAGTAGTCTATACTTAGCCCTAGTAGTCTCTATAGCTTATTAGCTATAACTAGTATAGCTATTATAGCCTATAGTCTTAGTTACCTTATAATATTACTTTTCTTTTTATTAATAATATTATCTATAGTATTAGAATCTATTAGCTAGTCTTAAAAAGTTTTTTTTTTTATAAGTTAATTTTTTTACTCTTTTATATAAATCTTTTTTTTAGAAACTATTTTTTTAAAATAAAAACTAATAAAGTAAGGTTAAGGCCTAAAAAGTATTAGTTAGCTTATAAAGTAATAATAAGTTAATAGTTTATTAGGTAGCTTTATTATTATTAAAGTAAAAAAATACTTTAGTGTTTTTTATTATAGTTTATAACTATTAAAGTAAGTTAACTAAAGGTCTAGTAGCTATTAAGTGTTCTTTATAGAATTTTCTTAGTACTATTAGTAAATAATAAAAGCCTTTAGTATTATACTAAGTTAGGTCTTTATTATAACCTAACTAATTAACCTAGTAGTAAAGTCTTTTATAGTTTATCTTAGACTTTAGTACTTATAATACTTTATACTTAGGCTTATTACTAAAGTTAAATATTATAAAAAGAAGTAGTTCTTAGTGTTATCTAAAGAGAAGGTTATTAAAGGCTTTTTTAAGCTTACTTAAGTAAAACACTAGATAGGCCTTAATACCTTTAAGTAACTAGACCTTTTAGGTTTCTCTTAATCTAGCTACTATAATAAGCTAAAGACTTACTTATAAGTTCTAAAGCTTATTAAGGTTATTATATTTTTAGTAAATTATATTAATAGAGACTTTATTACTAACTTAAAGATTATTAGG
>NW_026850702.1:0-61915 GCF_030913465.1 Colletotrichum navitas
TAGCTAACTATATTAACCTATCCCTTAGTATTACTAACACTATGTTCTTAAGATTTATATCTTTTTATTTTTTTAATATCTTATTATATTATTAAGTCTTACCTTATTATCTATAGATTATATTTATTAGTTATTATTCTAAGTATAGTCCTTTATAAAAAACCATTTTCTTAAGCTATATTATATTTATTATTAATAAAATACTAAATATATTCTTTATAGTAAGTAATTTAATATTTAAGAAGAATATAATTAGTTTATTTCTTTTAGCTAACTTTACTTACTTAGATAGAATCCTCTTTACCTTTTAGTATATTTTATTATCAGAAATACCTAGACTTTAATAATAAAGTTAACTACTATAATACCTTAAATCTTATAGTAAATAATAATACTAGTAGTAGTGTTATAGATATAGTTAACTTAATAGAAGATTCTAGTAGTTATATTTCTTCTATTTATAATATATTATTAGAAGACTTAGAAAAAGAAAAAAACTAAACAACAAGATTTACAAGACTAACAGAATATTAATTCTTTAGAGATATTTAATCCTTATACTATACTATATAATATTATAATACAAGATAAAGATAGTATTATAAGTAATTCTTTAAAGCTACTATTATTTAAAGTATTTAATAATAAAATAAATAGTATTACTAATAATACTTATAAGGAATTTAAAGTAAGTAACTTGTTAGTTTTTAAAATTATATATAATTAAAGATAAATTATAACTTATACTGATATATTATATAATAGAATCTTATTAGTAATACTATAGAGTATAGTATTAGTCATAATTATTATAACTAGGAAGAAAGTAATATAAATAGTGATTTAAATTATAATATTAAAGAAGTAAAAGAATACTATATTACTAATATTATTCTAAATACTTTTTATAGTAATAATATTAGAAATCTTAGTTTTAGTAACTAAGTAACTAAGTAACTAAGAGTAAATAATAATAAAACTACTTTTGAATATATATAATATATATAAAGAAGTAATAGTATTAGTATTAATAAAATACTTTTTTAATATATAGATATATATATAAACCTACTAATATATTTTTACTTATATATTATTAGACTACTATATAACTATATATAAAAAGAATTAATCTTGTATTTTTTCTTTGTATTTTGTATAATATACAAAATACAATATATATATTTATATTTATATTATATTATGTATAGGAAAAAATACAATACAAATACATATATTATATTGTACTAGAAAAAAAATACAAATACATGTATTATATTTATATTGTATTTATATTATATTTTTTTAATACTCTGCCTATCTTCTAGTAATTATATAATTAGACATGCTTACGTAATTAATATATATATTAATCTACTAAGTTAGTAGATTATATATATATATATCTTATATATATATAACCTCTATAATAGAGAAAATATAAAATAAAGAAGTATTAAGAGTATAAGAGATACTCTTAGTTCTTATACTTCTAATACTTTCTCTTTTACTTTATTATAAAGTAAAATAAGTAATAAAAAGTACCCTAGAATAGAATACAATATCTAGAGATATATCTTAATAAGTATTATAACTTATTAAGAAAGAATCCTAAAAATATTAGAAGAAATATACTAATATATAGGTATATTATATAAGCTTATTTCTATTATATAAGCCTATTAGCTTAATAAATTCTTAAAATTTAACCCTAGAAAGGGGTTTTATTAAGCTATTAGTAGGTATAGAAGAAGTAGGTATATATTCTACTTCTATATTGCCTTTTTTAACCTCTTAATAAGTATAATAGTAATATAAGGCAGTATATTTAGTCCTCTAATAATATTTAGGGTTATAGGCTAAGCTTAAGGCTATATTATTATCTATTTTAATAGTAATAGGGGTTATATTATACCCTATTTTAGATAATAAGCCTTTTAACTAAACTACCTCTCTAATAGCTTTCTATAGGCTATTAAATTTAGCTTTAGTAGTAAATAAAGAGATAGTTAACTATTTTTTTAACTTCTAACTAATAGGCCCTCTAAGTAAAATAAAAAGATACCTAAAAGTAGATTTTCTAGTTTCTTTATAACTTACCTAGTTAGAATTAGTATATTCTACTAGGTTAAGGGTATTATTAGAGCTATTATTATCTATATTACCTTTATAAATAATATTATAATTAATAGTCTTTTTTAAATATCTTAATATACCTTTTCCTTGCTTAAGTAGAAATTCTATAGGGTTATAAAGGTAACAAGAAGTAAAAGATACACTATAAGCTATATTTAGCCTAGTTATAAATATAGTATATATAAGAGAACCTATAAGTCGTTAATATTCCTTTAATAGGTCCTTAGAAGGAGTATATCCTTTTATCTTGTTGCCTAGAGGGCTATTTAATATACCTATTAATATAAGTATATTATTTATTTTTACTTCTAATAAGTTAAACCTTTCTAGAAGCTATTAAATATAGTAGGCTTAAGAGATAGTTATAGACCTTTTAGATCTATCTCTAGTTATATATAGCCTTAAAGACTTAGAAACTTCTCCTAGGTCTTATATCTTTATATATTTAGAGATTTTACCTTTAATATTTTCTATATACTTAATATCTTTATTAAGTATAAGAGGATTATTAACGTAGGTAATAATATAATAAGGATTATTTTTATCTTAGTTATAATAAGTAGCTTTATTTAACTTTAAAAATATAAAACCTATATCCTTTAATATAGATTTTATCTTTAACTACTATTGCCTAGGAGCTTATTTAAGGCTATATAAAGCCTTAAGAAGTAATAATATCTAATCTTTAGTTTCTTAACCTATAGTATTTAGATTAGGATATTTAATAAAGAAATTAGATAAAGGGATATTAGAAAGGTCTATATAAACCTCTTCTTCTAAATCCTTATATAAAAAGGCTTTAACTATATCTATTTATTAGATTTCCTAGTCTAGGGCTATTACTAAAGCTAATAATACCCTATAAGTAGTAGGGTTACTACCTATAGCAAAGGTTTAAAAATAATTAAGTCTATACTTTTACTAAAAACCTCTAATATAGAGGTAAGCCTTATATTTATTAATATTACTATTAATATTAAATCTTTTCTTAAAGACCTATTTAGTAGTTAAAGATACCTTAGAAGACTTATATACTTCTTTAGGTTCTACTGCTTTTAAAGTGCCTCTTTAGATAATAGTAGCTAGTTCTTTATATATACCTTTTAGCTAGAGGTCTTTTTCTAGGCCTTCTAGAGCTTATTTTAAAGTAGTAGGCTCTAGAGGTTATATACTATAGTTATATTCTATAGTATTATTATAGGCCTTATATTTATCTTTTTCTTCTTTAGATATAGAAGGTATATTAACCTCTATATTAGAAGAAAGAATAATTTATTTATTTATAAAAGTACTAGAAGATATAGTAGTTTTTTCTCTCTCTCTTATAGTACTTTCTATAAATTTAATATATAAGGTCCTTACTATAGAGAACCTATAAGGCCTAGAAGAAATATATATAGTATATATATTATTTTCTTTTATAAATAACTAAATACCTTCTTATATATAGGTATTTAGTTTATTTAACTAAATACGCTTTTCTCTAGGTTTATATATTAATACCTTAGAGCCTATTTTATATATATTAGATAAGTCTAGTTTATTATTCTTATTAGGATAATAATAGTCTAGAAAAGCCTCTATAGGAGTCTTATTTAAGCGTTTTATAGTAGTATAATTTAATAACTTAGTAGTTTCTTTAAGAATTATATCCTATAGAAACTTAGGCAAGTTATTTACTACTATAATAGTTCTAGACTTATCTAGAATAGCCCTATTAGTTCTTTTTACTATACTATTTTATTCTAGTGTATAAGGTATAGAAGGCTTTAAAATAATGTCTTTTCTTTTAATATAAGTAGTTAATTCCCCTATATTAAATTTAGTTCTATTATCTAAGCGTAAACGCTTAGGATAACTATACCCCTAATTTTTATAGTATTCTAGCTTATTTTTAAGGATATTAATTATATTCTCTTTAGTTTTAGAGAATTTTATTTATCTAAGGCTAGAATAATTATCTATAAATAGAATAGTATAGTTATATTTATTTATAGAAGTAGAGGTTATTTTAAGAGTATTTATATATACTTTTTCTAAGGGAATAGTTGTCTTATTATAGTTAATCTTAGGCTATTACCTAGTTAACTTAGAAGAAATATAGTTAGAGTAGTTTAAGTCTTTTTTATTTAGTTTATCTAAAGGAATTCCCTTAGTTAACTTAGCTATTTTAACTAAGTAAAGATAAAAGAAATAAGCTAATTTTTAATACTATTCTTCTATTATAGTAGTATATACCTCTTCTTCTATTTTTAAAGAGGTATTATTTTTTATTTTAGAAGATATATTATCTCTAGTATCTTCTAGAGATATAGAAGGACTTTTTTCTTCTATATTATATAGAAGATTATTCCTAGGAGGTCTAGTACTATTTAGATAAAAACCTCTCTTTGCTATATTAATATTAGCAAAAGGCTCTTTATTACTATTATAGAGATTCTAGTTAATAAGGAATCCTCCTCCTTTATAGTATAGAAGGCCTAAAAATATAGATATAGAAAATTCTAGTATATATAAGGTATTATTTAACCTTATATAGTCAATTTCCCCTTTAAAGTATATAAAAAGTATTATAGTTCTTATTCTTTTAGGTCTAATAAGTCCTACACCTATATTAACTATAGGAATATTTTCCTTAGTTAATAAGTCTATAAAATAGTCCTTGTTATTTAATATATAGACTATTAAACCTATATTATATAACTAGTTATTTTATTAATTTAGATTATTAAGATAGGCCTTATAAATATAATATTAACCTTCTTAGTTATCCTCTTCTAGAGGCTAGTTAGTCTAATAAGTTATAGTAAAAGTTGCCCTTTTTCTGCCTTTAATAGGCTATAGGTTTAATTTTAGGTTATTAACCTTCTCTTTAGGTCTTTAAAACCCTTTATTTCCTTATTTATAGGGTTTCTTCTCCTTATTAAAAGAATACTTATATTCTTTAATAGAATTACCCTTATTAAAAAAAGAGCTTCTATTATAGTTATTAGATATAGGTATATTATTTTTTACCTATTTTTATCTAATATATTATTAATAAAGGCTTCTAGAGAAGGAGGTTCTTTAGTTCTTAAAGTACTTCTCTGTCTCTCTACCTATATAGGAAAATAACTACTTAAAGTAGCTATAAAGACTATTTTTTAGTCTATATTTTCTATTTTAGCCTCTACGTTATTAAGCTTAGAGATATAACTCTTAAAGAAGCTAATAAACTTATTTAAAGTATTATATTCTCTAGTTTAATAGTGTAAAATTCTAAGTATAACTATTACCTTAGAATAAGGCTAGTTCCCTTATAGGAAGACTTTAGTATATTTAAAGTATTCTTAAGATCCTTTAAGTTAAATACTAAAGATAAGGGTTCTTTTAAAAGGTTTTACCTTATAATTAATAAGGCTTATATTTTTTATTCTTTAGATATATTCTTATATTTGCCCTCTTCTTTAAAATATATATTTAACTTAAGTAGTTTAAAGAAGAAATAAATAAAAGTAATCTAGGAATTCTAATTATTAGTTCCTTAGAGATATTATTCTTAAGGTATTAAATAGCCTATAGTAGCCTTAATAAGATCTACTATTTTCTTCTAGTATTTATACTAGAAATAAATAAGTATTTTTAACCTATAGAATAAAGGTCTTACTCTTTTTACCTCTTTAAATAAATATATATTTTTATAAGATATATAAGGTAGTTAAAAGGTTTTATAACTACTACTAATAGACTTATATAACCTTTGTTTAGTAGATATTAAATACTATCTTCTAGTTATAAGAAATACTAAAGGCTTACTTTTTTTACTTTAATATTCTTATAAAGAAAAGATAGTATAAGGGATCTACCTTATAGATAAATAAATAGGCTACTAAAGAGTATATCTAACTCTTATAGTAATAATAATACCCTAGGTATATAACCTAGGCTTATAACCTATTAGTATAATAAGTAGGCTTAGGTCTCTTAGAGAAAATAATAGCCTAAGAGTATATAAGAGAGTATATCTCTTATATAAAAATATATCTTATAGAAGTAAAAATATAAGATAATAGAGGTAAATATAAAGATATAAGGATATAGATAGAAAGAGAGTATAATAGTTAGTCTTATTATTTTATTACTAACTATTCTATTTTACTTGCTTAGAGAAAAAATAAGATAGACTAGAAATAGGAAGAAATCTAGCCCTTATATAGATATATCTAGCTTACTAGAATATTCTATACTTGCGTAAGCTGCTTATAAATTAACCTAAGATTATATAACTTAATAACCCTAGTTAAATAACCTTAAGTTAAAGCAGTAACCTTATTAAAGAGATAGTGTAAAGAGGAGGTTTCTTAGATATTCTAGTACCTTCTCCTATCTTCTAGTGATTACGTAATTAGACATGCTTACGTAATTAATATATATATTAATCTACTAAGTTAGTAGATTATATATATATATATATTATATATATATAACCTCTATAATAGAGGAAATATAAGATAAAGAAGTATTAAGAGTATAAGAGATACTCTTAGTTCTTATACTTCTAATAATATTTTATAGTATAGGCCTAGTAGCCTTAACCCTTTTTTAAATACTTATTTATACTATAAGTAGTTAGTAAAAAAGAATTCTTTAGCTTTATTAATATAAAGGACTTTACTATTATTAGTATAAGTTTTACTTAATTTATAAGTAATACTTATATAAGTATTATACCTTTTTTTCTTAATATTATACTTATTAGCTAGCTACTTACTTATTATAGTACTATAAAACTAGTAGTATAAATTTATTTACTTAGTAAGCTTATTAAAGGCTAACTTTTATATAGCTACCTTAAGGGTATTTAGCTTATAGCTTTAGTAAAGTATAATAAACTTAGTTATAAAGTAATAAGTTAAGTTAGTATTCTATAGTATATAAAGCCTTTTTTTAGCTTAACTAATACTTCTAATAAATAGTTATATATTATTACTTTTATTTACTAAAGAAGGTATAACTTTATTACCTTTATTACTTATACCTAGCTATAGCTACTTAACTCTTTTTTACCTCTTTAGCTACAGTAGTAGTACTAAACTTTTAGTTAAGTCTTTAATAATAAGTATAGTAATAACTATACTATTATTATTAATTAATAAGCCTTTTTTTTACTACTAGTTATTTATTATAGTATTTAATAATAATAATAATAATAATAATAATAATAATAATAACTTTACTTATAACTATAAAGTACACTAGTATTAATAGTATTATAAGGAAAAGTAATAAAGCTTATCTTATAGGCTTTATATAGTAAAAGGAAGGCAGTAAGGTAAGTAATTAGGCATAAGGATAGTAATAGTATATCTTGTAGGCCAAGGTTTTACTTAGCAGTAATTAGCTAATCAATAAGTAGCTCTTATTTGAGGTACAGGCTGTTATCCAACTTTGCCGCCGTTGCTGATCAGGGCCTTACTGTAGTTGTGGCCTTGAATTTGTAGCCTTTGACCCTATGCATTTGTTATCAATATTGCCACTTTTGAGTAGGGAAATCTATCTAGCCAATGACGGCGACATTTGCCCCATTTTCGCTCATTGCCAATTGCCACACTTTGACAGCATCCCGCCTATTGGCCTAGGGGACCAATATTCTTATATACACCACCCTTAATTTGTATAGCACTTGTGCAAGTCTGCTATAACGCTTGTTAACTTTTTAATTAGCTAACTAGCTTTATCTCGCTAAAGTCTTTGTGGTTATGTAATCAACTTGCCTAGTGGAGTACTTGTGACTTAATATCTAGTAGTAACCTGAGTCACGTCTAGTATAAGTGCATAACAAAGCTATAAAATCCCTGATCGGCACCTCCCTAGGAATAAAACTTAGAGGGTTTAAAATGCTTAGTGCTATATTATAGAGGCAAAACAGTAGCAAACAACAAGGTTTATAACTGCTATCAAGGCGACATGCAAGCGCATGATGGTCATTGCGTTGCGGCAGGTTCCTTGGGTTGGCGACTGATTTGCGAGCAGTCATGTTGAAGCAGCAGGTCCACTGTTGGAAGGTCGTTGATGTCGAAGACGAGTGTTAACACGAGGTCAAGTCTGAGGGAAGTGAATCGACAATGCCTAGCAGGTTGCAGACGGGCTTTCAATCGCTCGATGGAGCTATCTACGCTGGCTGAGTCTGTGACTTAATGCGCAAATTTTGCTGCGACCTTGGGAGCTTCAAGCCATCGTGGTACGTCAATTCATAACCTAGCGGCGACTCTTCGAAGCCGTGACCGGTGTCGCTGGTACGTCAGTCGTGCCGGTGACCCCACGAGCTTGGCATCTTCAATGACGCCATCAGGTCAAGGCTGCACGGGGCTGGTGCTGCTTGTATGTTAAGCCACGACCCAAAATAAAAGGGCTAGCGGCCGAAGGCAGGGCCCGTAGTAGACGGTGGCAAAGACACTGCCTCAGCCGCCTCCTCAGTCACCGCGTGCTCGGATAGTAATGGTTCGCAACGGGTAACGTTAGCCGATATCCATTATAGGTGATAGTTGTGAATAGCTTCAGTTGATTGACATCGGCAGCAAGGCTATAGGCGACCGTTTTGTCGGCGGGGAACTCGCTGTGGATGGGCCCTCCAGAGATTTGGGGGGCTGGCGGCCAGCGAAAGTCCGAGGCCGGAGTCTGGATGGGACCCCAACCGCATTGTAGGCAGGATGACCAGGTCTTTGAGCACGGTATCTCCACCGAGATCATGTAGGAAAACAGCACAAGTTTTTTATATCAAGGTTGCCTAGACTAAAAGCGTACAGTCACAGGCAGAAAGTTTGGGCCCACCCCGCAGTTGTACCGTACGCACTGGTAAAATCCGGACAAAGCTAGGAAGCCCGCTAACGGTAAGGAGTATCGTGGCCGCTGTAAGGAGTATAGTGTGCTGGCAGAAACAGGGATCTGTATATATCACTTTTCTTACGTAACGGTTGTGTTTCTACTAACGGCGGGCTGGCTAGTGGGCAACAGAGGGTGGAAGGGGTGACCGCCCTCTATATTGGGACTAGCGTAGCTGAAATCCACTAGCCGTTATAGGACATCTGCTAGCTTTCTCTGGCTAGCGGGCTTTCTAGCTTTGTCCGGATTTTACCAGTGCGTACGGTACCATCAACCGTCTTATAGAGTCAATACCGCGGCGCTTACGAGCTGTACAGCAAGCCCGGGGATGGTATACACAGTACTCATAGAAAAACAATTAGCTTTTAATTTACTATACTCTTGCTATATAAACTATTAATTTTGTAGCCCTATTTGTAGTTAAAGTGATGGGGTAGATTTGTGGGCTAGAGTGGGCCTAAACATTTTGCACGTCACTGTAGATATGCATATATGTACACTTCGTGGTAGGCCGGACGGTAGGGCCGGACGGTAGGGCCAGACAGTAGGGGCCAGATAATACTAATCCTAGCCCTTGTAAAACCTTACAGGACTAGCAATGCCGCTGAGGGTATTATGACATTAATAATAATTATATTAACGTAAAATACAAGTGAGTGAGCTACACAAGTGAGCAACCCACTTCCTTATTACACTAAAAGGGCCACTTTCCCCCTTATTTCTTAAAAAATAAAGTTAAGCCTAAAAAAGGTCTAGTTTTAAGTGTTATATATTAATAAGGTTTTAGTTATTAGAAAAAGTATTATATAAATTACTATCTAACTTTAACTAACTATATAATCTTTTACTTAGGTCTTATCTAGACTTATAAATAAAAGGTAAGGCTTATATATAGGAAACTTAAGATATCTATAGTACTATTCTTTATGACTTAGGTCTTATCTAAATATAGAACTTAAAACTAGACCTTTTTAGGCTTAATTTTAATCTCTAAAAAAATAAAGAAAGAAGTAGCCCTTTTAGTATAATAAGGAAGTAGCTTACTTACTTATAAACTATATTATAGGTATTATAATTAATTATACTTAAGGGTAGATTAGACTATATCTACCTATAGTAGACTTAATTAAAGATATAAACTAAAGTATAATAATGATAGTAAATTAATAGAAGTTTATAGAGATACTAGGCAGAAGCTCTCTTAGTAGAGTAAGTGCTTATAGGTCTAACTATGTTAGCTTTCTAGACTAATTAGATATCTTAAAATATAGGGGGGCTATTATTAGCTATTTACTTGCTAAGTAAAGTCACCTTATACTAGAAAATAGTATATAAACTGACTATCCTGATGATACAATGCTAAATTGTGTTTGCTTCTGTATCATACTGACTACTGCTCTCTTAATCTTACAACCGACTTCCTACTATCTACGTTCATAATGAAGCTTTCCTACGTGCTCACTGCTGTACTTGCTGCAGCTCAAGTTCAAGCAACGACTATATTTTGCCAGTAAGTAAAGCCTAGTGTCTACCTATATGTCTTGATACTGATCTAGACCAGGTGTCGCACATTAAACAAACATGGCCGTCAAGTGAGTTGGCCATCCGACACTCGGGAAACGTGTCGTACGCATGGGGGGGACATGTATAACTCAGCATGGTGCGAGGTCGACATGCCAAATGGTAGATCGTGGGAATCGTGGTGGTCAGGGGTAAGAGAAATAAGACTATCTCATTTTGTAACTGCTAATAATCATTATTATAGTCGTGTGATAGCTTTGGCCACTGCGAACACAGTCGGCCCAACGTCTGATCACTAGTATATAAGGGAGCAGGTTACCTATTACAATTAACGGGAATGATAGGCGAGCAAGACACAGCTGCGCCAATGAGACGGAATGGCTTCCATATCAACCTAAACAGCATTAGTCTAGTTCAAACTACTCATAATCCTCATCTTCAAATATCTCTTCAATAAACTAGCACGTCCGTGCATTGTGTCCTAGGTTACCACAGACGCCACACCATAGCTGACCTGTCTCAGCACTTACTTTGCGACCCCTAGTGTAATGCGTTTCTTCATAAACCTACGCATTTACGTCTTTCTATAACCAAATAACTACTACATTAGCTTATTAGATATAGATAAGACTAGAGTAGTAAGCTAATAGGCTTGGGCCTTGCTGCTAGGACTAGAGTTATTATAATACTAACAGTAAATCCCCTCCCTTCCTCCTTCCCTGCTGCTTTAGGCTTTGTGCGCTGTACATCTACCTGTCTTAGGCATCGCCCTAGTCACGTAACTTGCCTATCTTGACGTTATTAAAGCTAGGCGAGTCAGTCAGAAGAGACCGCCTTGCTGAGTTCAGGTAAGCTAATTGCAGTGGGCCGGCCGGGGCCTGGTGGGTGGGGCATAAGGTGATGGTCGTGAGAAATCTGCCAGGAGAGGTTGACAGCTGGTGAGTTCCTGGCAGCTGTCAGATTCCACACGTCGTCCACCACCACCAAAGGTAGGTAGGTAGGTGGATTCACTCATCACTCGGTTTACACCTTCCCTCTCAGTTGAGTACATTCCAATATTACGCGCCTCACATCTTCCCTTCTCCACGCTACTCAAGCGCACGCAAGCTGTTATTCTTCAAACTTGTACGTGTACAACTAAGTGTTCGACACGGTCGAATTTCTTTGACACTACCCAGTCAACCTCTTCTTGGAGCAATGCCCGCCATTCCCCTTTGTCACCCCCGTCGCCATTAGGCCCCCAATCAAATCCTTCGCAGGAGGACATTACCGGCCCCATGGCAAAATCTAACACTAATAGCTCCGGCACCGTCGCTATAGCCTGAAAACCTTTCCAGATCCAAGAATCCCGTCGTGGGTCATTAATCACTAGGCTACATACAGCGTACAGATTTCTTCTTACTGGAACCCTCGCTAACAGCTTTAATGGCATCAAAGGTATTTCACGTCAAGCATCTTTTCAACTCCATGGTCGACGGTTCTATCAGTCCTGACGCCAATATTCCCGATAGCCTCATCCAAACAACCATCTCACGTTCTGCTCCAGATCATCAGCGTTCCTAAGTGCTATCCAACTTTGTTAACATGCCAGCTTGCAAGCTACAGCCAGCTGTAACGCAGGCGTAATCTGTTATGATTGACGTGGACTGACAGGTAGTCACATAACTCAAGTCTAAACAGGAAAGTCAACGCCTGGTCTAGTTTCTCTACGCCTAATAGGATAGTCCTTTTTAGCCTCATCAGGACCTGCGAGGCAATTGACGCATAAACAAGAAGCCTATCTGCCTTGTGTTGCTGAGGTGCCTACGATCTGTCACTAATCCTGCCAGAAGCCAAAATATTGCACTCGACACGCTTTGGGCGGATGGCGGTTCTCTCGGAGAAGCTTTAGGACTCACAATTGACGGACAAGATGCTGCCTAGCCTTACCCAACCCCTCAAGTCTCAGACGCCCCCAGGAGCATCCGTAGCTAACCCCGCCTACGTGTTACAAGACAACACAGATGACAACAGGATCATGCTTGGCCCGCTTGATAATCCCGGCGTCGTAGCAGATAACAACGAATGTGATGATAACAAGGGCCTGAACGACACTGACTCCGACATTGATCATCCTCGCTTGCCTCCATCGAGGCATTCATCCCCGCCAGGAACGAACCAGCATCACTAACGCCGTCGGAACTTGATCCAGAGGAGAGCCGCAGGTTCTAGCCCACCCCAAGTCCGTCTAGGGCCTCATCAGCTCCGCCGATATCATTTGACACTTCAAATAAGGACCGATATCACAGACCAAGCACCAGCCACAAGTACTAAAAAACTTAAATTATACTACACTAGGCCAAAAACAGGAGAGTACATTATTATTTTAGTTCTATATTATAGAACTCTAATAATATTAAAGTAAGCTATATACTACTAAGAAATATAACTTTTTTATTAGTAAATCTACTAAATCTTTTATTTTCCTTATATAAATTATTATTAATCTTTATACTTAGGTTAAAGTTTAAAAAAGATCTAATATTTTACTTCTTATACCTTAAATACTATAATTAATTACTATAATCTTAATAGTAGGTAATAGTAGGTAATAGTAGGTAATAGTAGGCAACAGTAGGTAATAGTAGGTAATAGTAGGTAGGCGCTGGTGACAGTAGGTAGGCGCTGGTGACAGTGGGTAGGCGCTGGCGACAGTAGGTGGGCGCTGGCGACAGTGGGTAGGCGCTGGCAACAGTGGGCAGGCGCTAGCAGTAGTGGTGCTAGTAGTCTACAGCTGGCGGCAGCTGTCGCAGGGGCTCTAGTAGTATAAGACCCCACCCTATAACTCAGACTACCCCCTAAGTTAGACTATATATTTATATTAACTATTTTCCCCCTTTTTTATACTTCTAGCAATTAACTACCTTTTATAAACTAAAATATCCTAGTAATAAAAAATTAAATTAATTTTTTTAAAAATACTAAATACTTTAGAATACTAAACTATACTCCTAAGTTACTTAAAAAAGTAATTAATAAAGTTTTTACTAGTAGTAGCTATTATAAAGTAGCTAAGTACTAAGGTATTCTATATATAATACTTTACTATTACGTTTAAAATACTATATTAATTAAAGAGGCTAAAGCTAACTATTAATAGCTTAGTTAAATATAAAAAAAATACTTTATTAACTAGGCTTTATCCTAAGAGGCCTTTAGCTTTATACTTAGTTATTTATAGGTTAAAGAGATAGCCTAGAAAGTCCTTAGAGCTAGTAATAATTTATAGCTATTAGGTAAAAAGTAGCTAAAAGGATTCTTATAAAGAAATTTAGCTATAAAGACTTTAAAGGTAAAAAAGATTAGCTTTAAGAGGATTAAGTATATTACTAAAGAGAAAATTAAGAAGCTTTTTTACTTATTTATACTCCTTATTATTAAGGATATCTTATAATATTTATAATAAAATATAAAAAAGACTAAGATTACTAAAGAGAAAGCTTAATAGTCTTTAGTACTAAAGAAGTCTAGTAAGTAATCTATATATATCTAAGTCTCTAAAGCCTATACTTAAATAAGTATTCTTAAGTATATCTTTATAAATAGTAAAAGATTACTTTCTTTAGTTATCTATAAAAAAGCTTTAGTATAATAATAATAGTTTTTTCTTAAACTTAAATCTTTTACTTAATAGTAGTTTATATTATTAAAGAATAACTAGACTTTAAATAAGATAAGCTTTAACTAGCTTAAGACTATCTTTATTTTAGCTATAACACTAAAAGTAAAAAAACTTAATTCTAAGACTTTTTTTATTATAGATAAATATAAAAGTTATATATCTAATAACTTTATATAAGAATACTTTTAGTAAAATATTTACTTATTTTACTTACTACTTTATACTAGCTATATTACTTAACTTCTTAATATTTTAGTTTTTTCTCTCTTAAAGTAAACTTATTAAAAAAAGTCTTAGAGGTATTTATAGACCTAAGTAGTACTTTAATTAAGAAGTAGAACTTTTTTTACTATTATTTTAAAGTATTAAGAGAGGCCTTTATAAAAAAGAATATTTAAGTAAGCTAGTTAGTAATAAAGTTATAGCCTATAAATATAACTTAGCCCCTTATAAGTAAATCTATTAACCTAGATAATAATACTAATAACCTAAAGGCTTTAATATAGGATCCTAGCTTTTCTATTAAGCCTAGTATACCCTAATAGTTTACTTTTAAGACCTCTTAAAGGTTAAAAGACTTAAAGAGGTATTAGAGTCTATAAAATCCTTAAAAGAAAAATAATAAATAAAATTATAATACTTAAAGACTACTTTTTATAAAAGTAAAAAAGTAACTTAATAATATAAACACTATACTAGTAAAAAAAAGTAAAAGAATATAGTTACTTAAGGCCTAGTTAAACTATATAAAGAAGTATAAAAAAAGTAAAGTTACTATTAATCTAAATACTTACTTTACTACTATAAAAAGTATTATTATAGTAAAAAAAAAGGTAGCCAAGGAGTAAGCTAAAAAGAAGGCTAAGAAGGCAGTAATTAAAGTAGTAAAGGCATTAGCTAAGGTAAAAAAAGTAATAGTAAAGGCAAAGGTAGTAAAAGAAGAAGTAAAAGTAAATCCCTCTTTATAATATAAATAGTTTAGTAATTATATAAGTTAATTTATATAATTAATAAATAGTAACTATTAGGCTAAAATAATAATTTTTTTATATAGTCTAACTTAGGGGGTAGTCTAAGTTATAGGGTAAGGTCTTATTTATTAAATTAACCTTTTGCCTTGTATTAAACTCTTGTTAACCCTAACCCTATATAGTTTCTGATTAGAGTACAGCTGATATCGGACTGTTATTGGTTTTGCTGATCAGGCCCCTAGTTACATAAACAACCTTGCAATACTCCACGTGTCCTCTGTTGCCTCATGCCAGGCGAGACACAACCATCTAGATGCCAACGTCAAACCCAGAACAGACCTACTGTTCAAGACACCCAGGCGAAAGCGTCTGAAAGATCCGCCAGATGTGGTCTTGGAGCTATCTAATACAGACAATGCCCTGTCCATCGGCCAAGACCAGAATACAAACACTATCGCAAAGAATCGTATCCAAGGCGCTCTCCTAAATTTTATCTAGCGCCTGCCTAACTAACAGTACTATGTAGCTATCATGTGAGGTTCTGTAAGCCTCTAAAAACACTACCTAGCTCCTATGTTAGTGACACCCTGTGGTCAGATCTTGAAGATGCCGCAGCGCTTAAGAAGAAATCCCCTGACCGCAAGTTCCGTCTAGGTACGACAATTTACGCCTCCAAACACCATTCGGCCTCTGACCATTAATCCCTTTGTATATCCAGGGCCGGTGTGTCTCTGATGGACGTTGAAGTTGTTGACTCTGCTTAATCCTTAGTGCCTTCAACGCGTGCGCCACAGCCTATCGACTTGGCTCTCACCTCGTGGAGGCTCTAATCCCTTATGTGACCTTGCCCTAGTTCCCCTGTGCTGACTCCTGGTCCTGTGCCGCCGACCTGCAAATTCCTTAGGCCGCGAGGTGACCCTATTTCTGCCAAGGGCGGGGTGAAGCCAATGCATTCACAGTATTAAGTCCAACAAGCCAATAGTTTTACAGTACTTCTATCTATATAGCGTTTTGCTTAGGCCATAAGTATCTGCAATCTCTATCTTTACATAGAGGTACATTGCATTCCAAGCAGTCCTGCCGGGTCTTTTGTCGAAACAGGTGTATTATCATGTATCTCCAAAAGTGAGGGGTAAAAGTAGAGGGGGATCCACCTTCGTAGAAATGGGGTCACCACGCGGCCGAAGGGATAAGCGTCTAGGCGCTGCTCCTTGGCCATCTTTGGGGTCTGCTCAAGGCTGCACTAGTCACTAACTAGATTTGGGTTGTGACATAACCAGTGCTGCTGCCATTAATTCCCGATTCCAGATGCCGTCCTCCCCACAATGATCGCTAACCCCTCTCTGTCGATCTGGGGACCCCGCAAGTTAAACGGCTCGATCCCCAGATTTCGGACTTAACAGTGTGAAAGAGAGGGTCACAACAACTTGATTAATTAACACAAGTCTCGTCTGCGGCGTAACTATGACCGAGCGCACCAGCTCAATAACCCGGATGTGGACGATATTGCGGGGCTTATTACAGCAAGTGGATAATCCAACGGGTTAAAATCAAGCGAAGGAAAGAGGCGAATCGATGAGAGATGAGTTCCCTTCCAGAGTATTTAATCACTCGACGTAAGGAGCCTAAAGAGTAATCTTAGAGCATTCCTTCTGCACATTAACGACTTGCATTGCACCCACAATTCTCTCTTGCAGTGCCGCCTTCGAACCATGAGTGTCTCAATTTCCCAGGTGACGTTCGAGCACCATCGGCTTGCCCTTGGCATTGCTGAATCAGAACCCCGTATCTCATGGCGGTTCAGCGGTAATGCTGTGGACTGGGAGCAAAGCGCCTACGACGTTCAGATCGCGAGGAGCACAAGTAGCTCTCCTACCACCTACACTGTCAACTCTTCTGCATCCCTCCTTGTCCCATGGCCCGGAACAGCTCTACATACGGCGGAGCAAGCAAATGTGAGAGCCCGAGCACACGGCAAGCCTGGCCAAACTTCCACTCCTTGGTCCGACTGGGTCACAGTGGAAACGGGGCTCCTGGACGCCAGTGACTGGGCTGATGCCGTTCCCGTTGCGGCAGACAGAGAGACCGAGGTGGATGCTCCCAAACGCCCGATATACTTCCGAAAGCCCTTCCAGACGGGTGCCAATGTCGCTCGAGCTCGACTTTACATTACGGCCTTGGGACTTTATGAGGCGGAAATTAACGGCAGAAGGGTTGGAGACTACGTGTTAGCTCCTGGCTGGCAATCTTACAACTATCGCCACGTGTACGATACATTCGACGTCACAGAGCTTGTGACTAACGGAAACAACACTATTGGTGTTGTCGTTGGTGAAGGATGGTTCTCCGGGAGACTAAGCTATGATGGTGGTGTCAGAAACAACTATGGCGATACCATCGGCCTTCTTGCTCTCCTCGTTGTCACGCTCGATGATGGAAGCACTGTCAAAATACCTACCGACAGAACATGGCAGGCGAGCACCGGCCCTTTGGTGTCATCTGAGATATACAACGGCGAACATTACGACTCGAGGCTCGATGCGGATCTAGAAGGATGGTCATCTGCAACATACGAAGCCAATGACTGGCTGTCAGTTCACGAGTTACCCGCATTGAAAGGCGAGTTGGCACCACCCGATGGACCACCAATCAGACGAGTCGAAGAGAGAAGGCCTGACGCTATTTTGAAATCTCCTTCTGGTAAAACAATTATCGACTTTGGGCAGAACCTTGTCGGTTGGCTTCGGCTTACAGTCTCTGGGCGGAGTGGGACGAACATCACGCTTCACCACGCCGAAGTGTTGGAGGATGGAGAGCTAGCGCTTCGACCGCTTAGGTTGGCCACCGCAGCTGATTCTCTCATCTTGAATGGTAACGGTAACCAAACTTGGGAACCTCGATTTACTTACCATGGCTTCCGCTACGCTCAGATTGACGGATGGCCTGAAGAAACCCCGTTAACAGCAGATTCTATTGTCGCAGTTGTCATTCACAGCGATATGGAACCGACTGGTTGGTTCGAATGCTCGAATCCGCTTCTCAATAAGTTTCATCACAACGTTCGGTGGTCAATGAAGGGCAACTTCATGTCAATTCCGACCGACTGTCCGCAACGTGACGAGCGACAAGGATGGACTGGAGACGCGCACGCCTTTGCTCCGACTGCGAACTATCTGTACGACGCAGCCGGCTTCTGGAAAGGTTGGCACAAGGACATATGGTCTGAGATGCAACGGAACGGTTCCATGGTCGTGCCTTTCACCGTTCCTACTATCCCCCCGATGCCCCAGCTTATGCAGCTGCAGTCTGGGGTGATGTTGCGGTCGGGAATCCATACAACATCTACCAAGCCTTTGGTGATATTGCCCTCCTCGAAGAGCAATATTCTCAAGCTCAGGCTTGGATTGACACCGGAGTCATGCGAAACGAGGTAGGCCTGTGGCACCGAAGCTCGTTCCAGTTTGCAGACTGGCTTGATCCCAAGGCTCCCGCCGACGCCCCAGGCAACGCCACGACAGCAAAACATTTGGTTGCTGACGCTTATCTCATCCACATGACGGATTTCCTTGCAGAAATGTCTGCAATCCTAGGCCGCGATGATGCCGCACATAAATACCGAGCTCAACGGAGCAACTTGACTGAAGCATTCCATGATGCTTGGATTCAAGGTGGCGCACTTGTCAACGAGACTCAGACCGCGTATGCCATGGCTCTCAATTTTGGTATTTACCCTGATGAAACGCAACGTTCATTAGCTGCCAAAAAGTTGCGCCAGATAGTCGCAGACAATGATTATCTGGTAGGCACTGGCTTCGCTGGCACCCCTCCATTGGGATTCGCACTCAGGGACATTGGCGCTACCGAAGACTTTTATCGGATGCTTCTGCAAACAAGTGTTCCTTCATGGCTGTATCAGGTTGTTCAGAACGGGACTACTACTTGGGAACGATGGGACAGTCTTCTGGCAAATGGCAGTGTCAATCCTGGCGAGATGACCAGTTTTAATCACTATGCCTTTGGCTCTGTTGCCAACTGGATGCATCAAGTCATTGGCGGCATTGCACCCGCTGAGCCTGGCTGGAAGCGTATTACTGTTGCTCCGGTTCCTGGTGGTAATGTCACCAGCGCCAGGTCGCGATACATCAGTCCTTACGGGGAAGTGAAGGTAGATTGGTGGTTTGAGAATAATGTACAAGGAAAAGCGGCGCATCGCAATGGGTTCTACTTGACGGTCGGGATCCCACCAAACACCCAAGCGGACATTATATTACCTAACGGAGGGGAAAGGCTGAAGGTAGGCTCCGGATATTATCAATTCTTTGATCCGAGTTATCAGTCGTCTTAAAGTTCTTTTTACTATTTTCTAATAGTATATAACTTTATAGTTAAAGATAGCAAGGGTAGACATTACATAATTAATTAATTTTTATAACTATAAATTATATTTATAAGTTATAAGACCACTAATTATTAAGTTTAGTCTTTTAAAATAAGGTTTTCCCTAATACTATAGCTAGAGGTTTACACTTAGTATAATTAGAATATATATATATTATAGAACTAGTATCTAGGTTACTTAAGTAGTTACTTTACTATAGCTATGTCTTTAAGTGTATATAACTATAGTATATAGTAGTATATTAAAAGTATATTTATATTTTAACTTATACTTTTCCCTAAATAATTAGATTTAATCTATATATATATATATATATATATTAAAGCTTTTTTTAAGTTTTATTTTACTTTTAAGTCCTAAAAGCTATAGATTTATAAGTTACTAACTTTCAATATATTTCTTATATTTAAAAAGATTTTAATATAAAAATTCGTTTTTGTATTTTAAAAAGAAATATAAAATATAAAATATAGCTAGTATATATATAGTAGAATAATTAGTTTTTAGTAACCTTAACCTTAACTTTAAAGCTATTTATATTTAATTATAGTAGAACTTACGGTTAGTATTATAATAACTTTATTAAATTTATAGTATATTTTAAAGATTTATAACTATAGTATACTTTTTAAAGCCTCTAATAAAAACATATTTTAGATATATTTTCCCTTAATACACTAGTATATAGGTAAAAGAATATAGAATTCTAAGACAGAGAAGTCTAAGAATAGCTATACTTAAGTAAATAAGTGTCTAGTACTACTTTTACTAGTAATATAATACTATACTTAGTTATAACTATTAGATATTAAGGTTTAAATACCTTATATATATAAAAAATAAGATAATAATATAATAAAGAAGTAGAATATATAATATAGTATTAATAATACTATATACACTATATACACTAGATATAAGAATAACTACTTAGAAAACAGCTGTATATACTATATAATAATAATATTTATATATAAAGAATAGGTCTTTTAAGTAAGACCTCCTCCTTCTCTAAGGAATTAAGAATATAGTTCTAGATTATATAAGGTAAATAAATAAAATAATACCTTACTATAGGTAAAATAATACCCTATAACTTAACTTATTTAATAACCTTCTTAATAACCTACCTAATAACCTACTTAATAGCCTAGAATACTAGAGAAATCCTTAGAATACCTAAGAAATAAGTATAAGTAATCCCCTTATATCCCTAGGTCTAGTTAGCTAGTTAGATCTATAAGCTCTTCTATTATATCTATAATAATATACTACCTTTATATCTTATCTCTTATCTCTTATCTCTTATCTCTTATCTTTTATTTACCTCTTTTGCCTTTAAAAGGTTATAAGCTTAGCTCTTAAGACCTAGAAAGAGGTTAAAAAAAGTGACTTTCTTAAGAATTAAACCTATAGCCTCTGCTTTTTTAGGCTACTTTACTAACTTAATAACCTAACTAATTTAACTAACGCCTTCTACTAAAGGCAATATTAACAGTAATAGATTTAAAAATAAACCTTTTTTACCTTAAGGGCACTCTTAACTATACTACTTATGTTATACTATAGAATGCTTATTCTATAGAGGATTTACCCTGTAATATACAGGATATTAACTAGCCATTGGCTAGCTAATGCCCTAGGAATATTAGGAATATTAGCAGAGGAATTCTCTAGGAATTCTCTAGGAATTCTTAGAGAATTATTTAGCTATTTATACCTAGAAATTACTATTATTAATAGATAAATCCTCTGCCTATTTAGAAAAGGGAGAAGTATTAAATTTATAATTAATATACTTATACTAAAGTATAATAAATAGTAGTATAACTATTATTACTATCTAAAGAAGCTATTTTTATTAATAACTTCTTAGGATAAATAAAAAAAACAATTAAAAGTATAACCTTAGCTTTTCTTTAGTACTAAAAGACTATAATAAGATAAGATTTTATTTAATCCTTATAGTAATTCTAGTAAATAAGATAAAATAAAATTAATATTTAGTTTTTTTTATTACTTTAGTTTTACTATATAAAACTATATAAGTCTAAGGTATTTTTTATTACTATAAATAAAATTACCTATATTTACTTCTTAATTATTACTAAAGTAACCTTAGTCCTTTTTATTAGATCTATTTTAAGTAGCTTAGCTTATTATTACTTATTTATAATACTATAAATCTCTAGATAAATTACTAAATTTAGCTAAATAAACACTTTTATTAATAACCTATTAATATTTCTAAAGTAAGTATATATTCTTAGTAAATTTATAAAGTTATTTAACTACTTAGCCTAAGAATCTAAAGCACTATAAAGAAGCTATTAATTCTTAAGTAAAGAAAAATAAATCCTTTATAAAATCTATTTAACTAGATATTTATAATAAAATAAAGTAATTATAATAAAAAGACTAAGAAAAGTTAAAAGTAATTTAATATTCTTTTCCTTTAATCCTTAGAGAGAAAAAGAAATTATAATCTACTTTAGAAAATAAAAGCTAAAAAAACCCTAAAAGATTAGAATCTTATAATATAGATAAAATACTAAAGTATTCTAAGGATAAATTTCTATAACCTAAAACTATTATTTAAAACTTTTTATAAAATTAACTACTAAAAGAAGAAAATAAAGAAGTTAAAAATAATCTAAAAGCTTCTTTATATACTACTAAAAGTAAATTATAGGCCTAGAACTAGGAAATATAGGATTTTACTATATTAATCTTAGGTATAAAGCTTAAATCTATTTATAAAGAACTAAAAGAATTATAAAAAGACTAGTACTTTAGGCACTTTAGCTAAGGAATAGTAGGCTATAAGAGAAGCAGTAGTAAAAGACATAAAGAAAAAGGTAGCTATTAGCTAGCCTAAGATCTCTAAGAGAAAAAACTAATATTTCCCTTAGATAATTCTAGTAATTCCTTAGTAAATAAACTACTAAAAAAAAAACTAAGTAAAGCTTTTTTAAGCTATAAGTCTAGTTTATTTAGATTTTAGGTAAAAAAGATTAAATAGTTTAATTTATTATCTTCTTTTATAAATAATAATAATAGTTACCTAGTTAAAACTAAGATAATATAGATAAATATATACTATTTTCTAGACTTAGCTAGATATTATATATAAATATTAACTAGCTATTAGCTAATAGTTACTTATAATCTTTATCTTTATTTTTAAAAAATAGCTAATAAATAGTACTCTAGAGATCTAGATAACAAGGACTATTAAGACTTAATAAATCTATAAAAAAGCCTTAACTTATAAGTATATTTACTTATTAAATAATTTAAGATTTTCTATAAAGTAGCTAAAATAAAGCTATATAAATTAAAATATACCTTAAAAGATATAAAGAACTATATAGATATTTACTGCTTTATAGCTAAAGTTAAATAGCTTATAGAAGTAGCTAAAGAACTAAAAAGTTATTATTTAGCCTTAGTCTATAATAGAATAAATCCTAATCTTATTACTAGTATACTAAGACTAGATAAAGAAACTTAATATATATAATAGCTATAGTACTTAACTTTTTATTAAGAAGAATAATAATATAATATAGAATAAGGAGCCTAAAAGAAGCTTTTATTAGAAAAAATATCTAAGAAAAAACTAGTAATTACTAAGCTAGTATATAATAAAAGGCTAATATAAAAAAAAAGCTATTATATATAGCTACTAAAATAAAGTAAATAAAGATATATAACCTAGCTAAGTAGCTAAGTAAATCTAATACTAAAGATTAAGTATTATTATAAAAGTAATTACTTATATACTATATTAAAAAGCTAATATAAGAACTTAAAGTTAACATAGGATTCTAAATTATCTTAATTAATTTACTAATATATCCCTAAGGATAATATAAATTATAAAGAAGACTATATTAATATTAAAGCACTAAATAAAATAAAATAATAAATCTAGCTATCTAAAAGGAATAAATAGATAAAGGGTATTTAGTACTTAAATTATATATAGCTACTAAATTAACTAATAATTCTCTAGATATTAGCACTAATAATTCTTTAAAAGTTTTACTAAATCTACTAACTATATTAATTTTGTTCTAGATATAAACCTACCTAAGGAACTTTAGGCACTACTAAAATACTAAGACAAGTATTACCTTTTATTAGCCTATAAATACTATAAAATAGCTATAAAAAAAGTAAAATCTCTAAAAGAAATATATTATAACTTATAAAATAATAGCTATTTACTAACTAAATTTTACTTATTTATAAAGTTTACTATAAGTAAATAATAATATTTACTAAGTAGCTTATAATTATTTATATATATAAATATAAGTAAATATTAGAGATAGCTAATAAATATAAATCTATATAAACAGTAGATTATTATAATATATTATTTTATAGTAAATCCTTAAAAAAATACCTAAGTATATATTTAATCTAACTATTAAGAGATAATTATAAGGAATTAGTAACTTATTAACCTTAGGTTAAGTAAAAGTTTTAACTAAATATCTAAGAAAAAATAAATAAAGAAATAAATAAGGCTATACTATATATTTAAGGCTAAGTAGTAGAAATACTATTAGTAAGGATACTTATTAGCTAAAAATTTAATATTCTAAATAAAGTAGATATACTAAATTCTTAAGGTATTATCTAAATTAGTTTATATAATAGACTAGAGATTTCTACTATAATCTTTATAAAATATAGCCTTATTATTTATAAAGTAACTTACTTATAAGATATTACTATACTACTACTAACTAAGGTAATTATACTTATTTAATATATAAAAGGTTTAAAAATAATTTACTTTTATTTAGACCTAAGTAAAGGTAATATATATATACTTTAATAAGTTAATTACTAGTAGTAATAGTAGTAAATAATATACTTTACCTAATAAAGTTATAGTAAAATTAATATATTAGTATACTAATATATCTATAATATAATACTATTTACTTAGTTTACCCTTATAGTAAAATACTATTACTATCTACTAATAAAAATCTATAAAGTAAAGACTATAAAACTATACTAAAGAATAATAATATCTTTAGAGAATATTTAATAAAAGATTAAAAGATTAGAATAAAGTAAAATAAATTATAAGACTTAGTGTTAACCCCTAAAGAAGTAATAATATATAATAAAAGCCTAAAGTTTATAGTATAAATAAGTAAAATAGTTAGTAACTTTCTATTACTATAGAAGCCTACTTCTAGAAGAATATAAATAAAACTAGAAGAAGAAATAATAATCCCTCTAGTAGAAAACTACTATAAGTATAAACTTAGATAGTAACCTTATTATTGCAATATTAACTATCGCAGATAAATATTAGAGTTATTAGGTTAACCCTAATAACTTATTACTAGTAAATCCTTAGAGATTTAGCTATAGATTCTCCAAGGATTTATAGGTAATAAGTTAGTTATTTAACTAACTAACCTATAATAATTATCCTTCTTTTCTTTATATATAATAAAGAACTATAGTTACCCCTATTATTTATTAATTACTACTAATATATATAGTTAACTATATTAACTTATCCTTTAGTGTAACTAACACTAATTAGTAGTTAACTTTACTATTAACTATAAAGGTTAACTTTACTATCTAAACTATAGATTAGTAAAGTCTATAAGAAAAGGTAATTATTACTAGTTAATTATTTATATACCTAGAGTAAGTAAGTACTAAAAAATGCCTCTATAAATACCTTTACTATAATAGTTTATACTAATTACTTATTATAATAGGTTAATTAATAGATCTATAACTAGTCCCCTTAACTAGTAAAAACCCTATTAATTTATATCTATTATATAAGCTTTATTGCCTTTAGAAAAGCACTCTTAACTATATAAAACCCCTTACTTTATATACCTATAGCTAACTAGTAGTTATTTACTATATCCTATTTATTATAAGCTCTTTAGCTTACTAACTTCTTTTTCTTATATATATACTTCTTCTGCTAACTAATAGCGTTAACAAGTTACTAACGTAATAGCCTATTATTTTCCCTCCTTCTACTAACTAATAGTGTTAATAAGTAGCTAATATAATAGCCTATTGTTTTTCCTTAAGTTATTTACCTATAAGAGTATATTTTTCCTTAACTGTCTATACTACTAGCAGTAATCCCTTTAATAAATATATATGCCTTCTAGTCTACTAAAAGAAACGCCTATATTTAAGAGGTTATTAGGCTAACAGAGGGTAATAGTAAATAATACTATGCCTATAAGTAAAAGACCTAAGCTAAGATAAGTAAATATAATAAGCTTATAAGTAAGTAAGGCTTATAGGTTACTATACCTTTACCTATAAGCAGAGAGTTTAAAAAAAATATAAGATATAATATAATATAAAAATATAATATAAATATAATATAATATAATATAAATATAATATATATATCTATATTATATTATATAAGAGAGACAATATATATATTTATATTTATATTATATTATATTTGTATTATATTTTGTATAATATATAACTATATAATATAAAAAATAAAAATCATTAAAACTAGTAAATTAACTATATATAATATTACTTAATTTTTATATATAGTATAGTATTATTTATATATTTTATTTAAAATATTATATACTTAAAAACTAAGATTTAGTAATAACTATTAAGCACTATATTAATAATAAATATAACGTAATACAAAATTTATTAATATATAGTATAATAAGTATAATTTATTAATATATTTAACTATACTAAAGTTATTATAAATAACTATTTATATAATAACTAGTAATATTATAACTTACTTTTTAATAACTAACTAAAGTATAACTAGCTATTTAATAACTAACTATAATATAACTATTAATAATATAACTAACTATATAATAAGTAACTTTAAAATAACTTATAATATAATAAATAACTAAATTATAACTAACTATAAAATAACTAATAATAGTAGTATTAATATAGTTTATTATAACTAATATAGTATATAGTCTTATATATTAAGTAAAATATAAGTAGAAGTAAAAATAAAAATAATAATTAAGAAAAAGCTAAAAATACAATATTTTTTACTACTCTAAAGAGTATATATACTTGTCTTACTATAAGTAAATACTTTATAAAAAAGTATATTAATTATATATTATAACTATAGAATATAAATATATACTATAACTATTAGTATAAGCTATTTCTAGAAAATAGAGCTATATACTATACCTATAAACTATTTATATAAACTATAACTATATAATATAACTATAAAGTATACTTATAAAGTTTAATAAATAATAACTATAAAATATAACTATAGTCTATAACTATAAACTATAACTAAAAAGTATAACTATAAAGTATAACTATAGTTAATAACTAGGAATAATAAGTATAAAAGTATAAAAATAAACGTATAAATATAAAAGTGTACTTATATAAGTTATAGTTTATAGTTATATATAAGTTTATTTATTATAAGTATAGTAAATAACTATATAGTCTATAGTTATATAAAGATAATAATAATTTTATAGGTTATTTATATAGTATAATTATATATGTTAATATTATAAACTTAATTAATATTTATATAATTAATACTTAATATATATATTAATTCTCTTAAGTGTTATATACTATATATAACTATAAGACTTTTTTTCTAAGTACTTCTTTCTTTAATTAGTATATTATATTAAGTATTTATATATTATAATATACTTTATATAACTAATAGATATATAGTATAGTTATAAGCTACATAACTTTATAAAATTATAACTTTAATTTTATAAAGAACTTTAGTATAACTTATTTATAGTAGATTAGTAGTATATTATATATAATATAACTATATATAACTTATATTATACTCTAGGTTATATACTTTATAAAGTATAACTTATAAGCTATAACTTATAAGTATAATATATAATTTTTATATCTAATAACACTATTTAATTATACTTAGTTAAGTAGTTTAAATTATAAATACTATAATTATTAATATTTAAGATCTTAAGATTTATAGCTTTTTACTTTTTAATTCTTTAGGTTTTATTATACTTATAGATACTACTATATTATTAGTAAGTTATACTTATTACTAAGTAGTAATAAGGTTTTTCTCTAGATATAGTCTTTCTTTCTATAAGAATATAGAAGAATAATAAAATATTAATACTTTTAATATATTTTATTCCTATACTATATAATATAATACTATAATATAAGATAAAGATCTTATAATAAGTAACTATTACTTTATATATTTAATTATACTTTAATATAATAATTAATAAATAGTAAAGAAAATAGTAATTATTAAAACTTTAAAGTAACTACTTTAATAGTTTTTATTATTATATTCTACTAAACTTAGTCTATAACCTATACTAATATATTATATAATAAAATACTATTAGTAATACTATAGAATATAGTATTAGTTATAGTCACTATAACTAAAAAGAAAGTAATATAGATTAAAATAAAGGTTTTACTTATTATATTAAAGAAGTAAAAAATATTATACTACTTATATTATCTTAATTACTTTATAATATTAAAGTTAAAAGTCTTAAGAGTAAGAACTATATAACTAATAGTAAATAATAATATAATTACTTTCTATATATATAATAGTAATAGTATTAATATAGTGTATTATATTTAATTAAAGTTAAACTATTGCTTATACTAGTATACTATATAATAGAATACTATTAGTAATACTATAAAGTATAGTATTAGTTATAACTACTATAACTAAAAAAAAAGTAATATAAATAAGGTTTTAAACTATAATATTAAAGAAGTAAAGAAATATTATATTACTAATATTATTCTAAATACTTTTTATAGTAATAATTTAAGAAGTCTTAGTATTAGTAACTAAGTAACTAAGAGTAAATAATAATATAACTACTTTTATATATATATATAGAGAAGTAATAGTATTAGTATTAATAAAATACTTATTACTATTTATAAATATATATATATAGTTACTAATATAGTTTTACTTATATATTATTAGACTATAATATAGATATATATTAAAAGAATTAATTTTGTAATTCTCCTTTGTATTTTGTATAATATATAAAATATAATACATGTATTTATATTTGTATTGTATAGTGCCTTAGAAAAGATATAAATACAAATATATATATTATATTATACTAGAAAAAAAATACAAATATATATATTATATTTATATTATATTTATATTATATTTCTTTAATACTCTGCCTATAAGGCAACAAAAAGAAGTTTATAGTAAGTATAATATACTACCTAACATAAGGCAGCAAGTAGTAGTAATTAATAATATATTTACTATACTTACTAACCTTATATAGTGTATTCTCCTATAGTAATAAGGAAAAGACTACATTAAGAAGTTACTAACTAACCTTATAAGTAAGTAATAAGCTTTTATACTTAACACTATTACTATATTTTATATTAGTAGTTATAAGTACTATAACTATATTAGTAGTAAATTACTTTACTATACCTATAAGGATTTTAGTAAATAGTCTATAAGTAACTTTAAGGTAATTAACTAGAAGGTCTTAATAAGCCTATATAACTTCCTTGTTAATTATAGTATATAGGTTAACTATAGTAAACACTTATTAATTACTTAATATATATTTAATACCTTTTAATAAAAGAAAGGCGCCTACTAGACTAATAAGATAATTACTATTATTAAAAGATTATTATATAACTTTAAACTACACCTTAAAGACCTTAACTTTATTAAGAATATCTAAGGTTATAATATAATCTTATATAGTAAAAAACTAGCTAAAGTACACCTATTACTAGTAATTACTTATTAGACCTCCTATAATAACCTAACTTTTACTTTACTACTGCCTTTATTAACGCTAAAACCCTAAGTAATAGCTAAAATCTATAGCCTATATATAATAACTACTGTATTACTATAAGAGCTTTTACTAACTATAGTAATATTAATAGTAATATTAAGGCTAACACTAAAGTAAATAAGTAACCTTATAAAGATATACTTTAATAACTAGGCTATAAAGTACACTAGTAGCTAGTATAAGACTATTAACTTAAGATTACTATTATTCTATAACCTTTATATCTAGGTAGGTATAATATAAAACTACTATAAAGTAGTAATTTAAGTAATACTCTAAGGTAAACTATAAAAGTATTATACCTTTACTTTTTACTAATAGGTAAGTAATTTTAATACTCTAATAGTAAAGCTTAAAGAATAATTTAAAGGTAATAAAATACACTTAGCCTATATTACTAAGCTTTACTATATATTATTTAACTTAATTATCTATAAAAACTATAGTAAGAATAAGCTTAAGGTTCTTAAGTTACTAATTAAGAAGGTTACTAAGCTAGTTAAAGTAACTACTTATAATAGCCTACCTAAGGATAAAGATTATTATAAATACCTTATTACCTATTACTATAGTATACTTAAGTGTACTATAGCTTTCCTTAACCTACTAGCTATATTTTATAGCTTTATATATAACTATATAATAAAGTAGTAAATACTTTACTTTACTATAAGCTACCTATATAATACCTTATAAATAAATCTACTATAAAGAATAAGTAATTTTAGGTTAACTATAAGTATAATAGTAGCTATAATAATTATACTAATCTATAGTAAACATAAGGTTCTTTATAAAGTAACTACTATAGTAAAAACTAGTATAGTAATAAATTAACTAAGAAGTGCTTTATTTATAGTAAGCCTAGTTATTAGTTAACTAAATACACTAAAGAAAAGTAGTAATCCTTATTTAACTAGTATAAAAGCACTTACTTTATATAAACTTTACTAGCTACTTTTAACTACTTTCTTTTTAATTATAAAGGTTATAATATAAGTTATCTTTAAGAAGTAAGTAATAGTAATAAATAACCTACTAGTAATAATAATAACTATATAAATATAGTGTTCTTTATATCTACTACCTTCTTTATATAACTATTAATTAATAGCCTAACTATGTTTTCTAAGTTATATAACTAGGTAACTACTTATATACTTACTTATAAGAATCTACTAAAGAAGCTATTACTTAGTAAGACTATAAAAACTAAAGAGATATTTACACTTAATAAGTACTATTTAGTAGTAACTTTTTATAGTATTATACTTAACACTAGTGTAGCTATAAAATTAACTACTAGATATAAGTAATACTTTACCCTTTAGTATTACTTAGGTAAAAAGATACCTATAGATACTACCTAAGTAAGTAAAGTAAGTATTTACTTTAGTAGTAGTAATTACTTTAAATCCCTAAGGATAATTAATATACTTATACTACTTAGTAACCTTGTTTTTTATATAATAACTACTAATACTTTATTTTTCTTTTACTTAAAAGATATAGACTATTATAGTATAGAATTTAATAACCTTACTAACTAGCTAATCTAAGGTAATAACGTTATATCTATTATTTACTAATTTAGCTACCTATAGATACTTTTATAACTACTAGAGAAAAGTATTACTAAGTAATACCTAATAAATAGTAAATTATACTAAATCTACTAGTAATTTAGCTATTTATCTATTTAGTAACTTTATAAGTTACTTAAATATACTAGAGAAAATACTTTTCTCTTGTTAATTAAAGCTATTAATAAGTACTACTACTACTACTAATTATACTCTAAAGCCTCTAGTTACTTTAAGTTTATACTATATAATAATAATAAGTTTAACTATAAGATCTTTATTAATATAATATATCTTAATAGTAATAAACTAGTACTTTATAAAGTTAATATAGTAATAGTGTTTAATATAGTAAGATTCTTATAATCTATTACTATAAAGTATATATAAAAAGCACTATAGATATACTAGATTAACGTATATTTTAGCTTACTTAATTAGATAATAACTAACGTTAGCCTAAATTTTTACTTTAGTAAGTTTAAATATACTACCTATAGGTTATTTATTAAAGTAAAGAAAGTGCCTATTAAAGCCTATTATAGTATTAGTAAAGTTAAGTACTATTATATACTTCTTTACTATACCTTTAAGATTATTTATAAAAAAACTAGCGCTAAACCTAAAGTTACCCTTTAACTTACTATTAAAGTAATTAATAATACTATTAGCCTAGATAGTCTTATTTTAACTCTTTTTGTTTTTAGTATATACCCTTAAATAACTAATAAGTTACTACTTACTATAACTACTGTATAGTATACTAAAGTAATTAAGAAAGTAATAGCTATAGTACACTAAATCTATATAAAGTAATAGCTTTATAAAGCACTAGCTATATATAATAGCCTAGATTTAACTAATACTATTACTTTACCCCTTTAATCCTTTATCTATATATAGTATAAGAAATATAGCTAGTAAAGCTTATTTTACCTTATTACTAATAATAGTACTACTTATACTATTAATTTACCCTATAGCCTATATAACTTTAGGATTACTATAGTAAAGCTCTACTATATAGAGGAAGGTTAACTAGACCTCTTTATACTAAATAAACTTACTAGCTACTCTATATAAGTAGAAGATAATCCTATATATACTATATAAGTATAAAAAGACCTTATAGAAATACCTAATACTAAAAAAGAAGTATATAATACTATTATTATTAATAATAAACTACTATAATAATACTATAATTACCTATAAAAGAACCTAATACTTATATTCTTTATAAAGATATACCTTACTATAACTATAGTATTCTTAACTATAAAAGAGGAGGTAAACTATATACTTACTATTAAGTTATATAAGAAAAGGATTATTACTATACCTAGTAAACCTTTTAAAGAATCTAATAAAGTAAAAGTAAAAGCCTTTATTAACTATAGTGTATTTTATATTATTACTTATAATAAGAAATCCTATAGTAATACTTATGGATTTTAAATTATATATAGTCTATAAAGTAAAAGGCAAAAATAAGTAGCTCTATAAGAAATTATAGCTTATTATCTAAGGTTATATAGATAATAGTAAAGAAATAATTCTTATATAGTTGCCTACTATTTAGTAAATAGCCTAGTAATTAATCTTTGCCTTAGCCTCTTTACTGCTTTAATATAGATTTCTCCTTTAGTTATATAATATTACCTAAGCGTATACCTAATTAGTAAAACTACTAAATTACGTTATTTTTACCTACCTACCTATATAAATTTACTAACTTTGCCTAGTAAATATAATAATAATAGTAACTAAGCTATTATATAGTATTATAGAGATAAAAACCTACTAGTAGATAACTTATAACTACTATTATAAAGAGAATCTCTAGGTAGATTTATTAACCTTTAACCTTTGCTTATTAATATTATTACTTAATAATAGTAACTTTAGATTAATTAGTATATAAATAGATAATATAATTAGCCTTATAGATAGTAAATTCTCTGCCTATAAAAAGAAAAAGCTTAAGAAGGCTACTTTTATAGTAAAACCTAAGTAGTTACTTATAGCTAATAACTTTATTACCTTTAATAGTAGTATATTATCTATTACTACTAATAGTAAGCTTACCCTTTATTAAAAAGGCTAAGGTAAAAAGCTTTAAACTACTAAATTAAATAGTAAATTAATAGCCTTAGCTATAGCCTATAATTCTTACTAATTAACCTTATAACTACTAAGCTTTTTATATTTATTAATAGCTTATTTATAAATAACTATAACTTTACCTTCTAACTTAGCTTTATTATAGTTCTTACTAATAAATAAATTATTAAGTAACCTACTACTAATAGTAAAAGCTTTAAGTTAACTAGTAATATTATTTACTTTAGTTTAATAAAGTATAAAAGAGTTATATATAGTATACTTACCTTTAAGGTCTATAAGATAGTTACTAGCGCTAACGTTGCCTATATAATTAGTACTACCCTTGTAATAATTACTAACTACCTTAAACTACTATAAATACCTATAATACTTTATACTAACTTATACTTACTTTATAAGTGCCTTATAAAGCTTAGCACTATAAAGGAGAAGTAACTTATAATAGATATTATAGCCTTTTACTAGTTATATAAATACTATAAGATTTTTAAGATATAATAGATTTACAGTAGTAATAACTTAGTAGATAAATTAATAAAGTTATTACTAAATAATATATTAAAGAAGCTAGTTAGTAATAAGTAGTTAGAGATATAAATAAATAAATAAGTTTCTTATATATAATAGGCTATATAAGCAAAGAGTATTAAATACTTTTTAGCTTCTTATTTTTATTATATTTCTTAGCTGTTCTTTTAGATATAAATAATAGGGGATTTCTAGCACTATAGAAAGTTACTAGTGTTATAATGTTAACTATTATAGATAAATATTAGAGTTATTAGGTTAACCCTAATAACTTATTACTAGTAAATCCTTAGATATTTAGCTATAGATTCTCTAAGGATTTATAGGCAATAAGTTAGTTATTTAACTAACTAACCTATAATAATTATACTCTTTTGTTTATATATAATAAAGAACTATAGTTACCTCTATTATTTATTAATTACTACTAATATATATAGTTAACTATATTAACCTATCCTTTAGTGTAACTAACACTTATCTTTATAGTATTAAGGACTAGGAGTTTCTTAACTAAATAATAGATAATATATACACTAAAGGCTAAATAGTATAGATTATAGGCCTAACGCTATTTAAAGCTCTAGTATTTATAGTCTAGAGAACAGTAAATAGTAAGCTAAAAAAAAGAATAGTAGTAGATTTATAAGCACTAAACTAAGCTACTATTCTAGATGCTTATCTTATACTATTATAATCTAAGGTTATTTAGAAAATATATAGTAAAATATTTATATTAGTAGTAAATACCTAGATATTTTTCGATTAATTTCTAGTAAAGAAAGAACACTAAGAAAAGCTAATAGTTATTAGCTACTAAAGATAAGAAAAAGTAATAGTAGTTTTAATAAAATTTTAGAACTTACTAGTATATATTTAATAATTTTTAAATAATCTTCTAAAAGATTATAAAGATTTTATATAGTTATTTATTAATAATATTATTATATTATTATATATAGTAAATAACTATATATAATATTTATATACTATTTTTAAGCTATTTAAAGATATAAACTTATTATTAGCACTAAATAAATTATTTATTAGCTTTTTATTTATTTAATTATTTAGATTTAAGGTAAATACTTTTAGGCTAACTAATATAGAAGACTAAATAAAAGCTCTTTTATAAGTACTATTCTTAGTAACCCTAGCTTTATTAGAAAAATAGATTAGATTTATAGGCTACTTATAGTATCTTATCCTATGCTATACCTCTAGGAACTAACTATTATAAGCCCTAAAGATATTCTTACTAGTAAAGGCTAAAAAACAAAGGATTATAGAAGGTACTAAAAGAAAGAACTTTTATAAAAATATAAGTATTACTTTAATAAAAGTATAAATAAATAGTTTTTAAGATATTAAATAAGCCTTTACTTTAGATACTATATTATTTTACTATATTCTAGACTATACTTTATTTATTTAGCTAAATATATCTTATAATTATAGATTTAGGGTAATACTCTTTTATTTAAAAGAAAATACTAACTAGTTACTAGAAAAACTAATCTCTTAAATAGCTATTTAACTAGTTATATACCTTAGTAAAGTCTTTATAGGCACTAAATAAAAATACTAGGTAACTAAACTAGAAGTAGCCTACTTAGTATAAGTTATTTAAAAAACTAAGACTATTATTAGCTTAGTATAAGTAACTTTAATAGTAATTTTAATAAATTATACTTTAACCTATAAAGTAATATAGTAGACTACTTTATTTACTACTAATAAAAAGTAAGCTAATCTCTAGTTAGTGCTTACTATAAAATATCTTTTATAGTTTAAACTTTTTTATATTTTTATACTAGAAGTCTTTAATATAGTAGCTAATATACTTTCTTAGCTACTAAATAAAGATAATATACTTATTAGAATTAAAGAATTAGATAAAATATAGGATAATAACTAGGTGTATATAGCTATAGATATTAAGATTAACAAGAAGTTTTACTAAGAAATTACTAAGTAATACTAAAAGGATTCTAGAGTTAAATATATATAGAATTAATTAAAGGAACTATAGTATAGATTTAAATTTCTATTTATACTATATAGTAAATTACTTTATTTTATTAAGTATACTAGTAAAAGAAAACTCTATATTTTATTAATAATAGCTAGTAAACTAATTACTATAGCTTATAATAAAAACTAATACTAAGGAGATTAATAGGTATAGTATAAACTTTAAAATAAATTCCTTATTTATAACCTTATAAAAAAGATTTAGAATTACTAGAAATATTATCTAGTTTATAGACTATTAGGAAAAGGATATTAAAAACTAATTAGTATAATATAACTAATACTATTACTACTAATCCTATTTTATACTATAGTAATAGATTTTATAACTAGACTTCTAAAAGTAGACTTAGTAAATACTTTATAGTAGCTAAAAGGTTTCTACTTATATAACTTATTACTAACTATATTAAATAAGTTCTTAAAATTAATAATCCTAATACTAGGATATATAACCTATATAGTAAAGAATTAGGCCTAAGTGCTATTAAAATTCCTCTAGCTTTATAACTAAGGAATTCCTAAAAGTATAATTTTAGACTAAGATCTTAAATTCTTATTAAACTTTTAGTGTATATTATAGGCTAAGTTAAATATATTACTTAAGTTTTTAACCTTATATTATCTATAAATAAATAGTCTTTTAGAAAAAAAAAACTAAATAGTTAAAATAGTAATTAAAGTATTTACCTTTAAATTCCTAGAAAAATTATAGATTAATAAAATCCTAAGTATTTAAGCTAATCTAGGTAATATATATATAAGTACTATAAAAGCTACTCTAAATAAAGTATTATTTAGCTTTAAAACTAATAAATCTCTAAATATTCTTAGTAATTTAAATACTAAAATAAACTATATAATATTCTAAGAGGAAGTAAATTTTTTAATTGTAGTAGTATAAATATATATATAAAAGGTATTTAACTATAAGTATTAGTATATTTTGTTTACACCTAGAGACTTTATTTATTTAAAACTTAAAAAAAAGTACTATTTACTAAGAAACCCCTTGTTAAAAGTCTTACCTTTATATATAGAACTAATAAAAGTCCTTAATAAAGTAGAAAAATTAGTATATAAACTTAACTTACTACTAATAATAAATATCTACCTAGTTATATTAGTTATTTACCTAATTCTAGCTAAAGACCTATAGAAAGACCTATATAAATAGAATCTTATATAAAGTAGCCTAGTAAAAATAGAGGACTCTTAAAAAGACAAATAGTAAAATAATTACTAGTATTATAAGGTAGAATAAATACTAAATAAGAAATTAAATAGGCAAAAACAAGGTTAACCTTAGATAAAATACTTAATTAAATAAAAAAAATACTTAAGTATTTATAATATATAGATAACTAAGGACACTATAGATATAAATAACTTAATTAAAGAGTTTAAAGAAAAACGCTAATAACTAGTAGAGGAAAAATAAAGACTATAAAGAAAAAAATAACTATTATTATAATAATATAAATAGCTAGCTGTTAGTAAAATACTAGTAAAAAAAACAAAAGACTAGTTATATATAAAGAAATTTATTAGTAAAAGGTAGTTAAAAGACCTAAAAATATTAGTAAAAAAAGTAAAGACTATATAAATAATAACTACTAACTACTAAATAATAAAAAACTAATAAGTAGTTAATAAAAAAATTCTAAATAATAGCCTTGTTATTTAAAATAAATATATACTTTATATAAATAAAAATAAATAAAATAATACTTTACTTTTGCCTAAGAGAATAACTAGTTACCTATAGTAACTATTGTCTAAAGACTTTCTCTTATATATAATCCTTTTCTTCTAAATTCCCTTTTTTCTTACAACTTTCTCCTTTATTTACCTATTCTTTTATTAATATTTACTAGTAAAATTATATATATTTTATAAAATAGCTAGTAACCTTTCTTATTTTTCCTCTTATATTTACCTCTTATTTAAGATAAGATTCTATATTATTCTAAACTTATCTTAACCTAATCCTTTAACTAACGTTAAGCACTAAAAGCTATTCTATAAACTATTTTTTAGTAGTAAGACTAGGTTAAGCCTTATATTTAAGGGCTATTTATATATAATTATAATCTATAAAAAAGAAGCTTACCTATAAAACTACCTTAGATTAACTATTTATAATAAATTTAATACTTTCTACGCTTAGTAACTTATACTTATCTAGTAATTCTAAA
This sequence comes from Colletotrichum navitas, assembly GCF_030913465.1. Classification (NCBI taxonomy): domain Eukaryota; kingdom Fungi; phylum Ascomycota; class Sordariomycetes; order Glomerellales; family Glomerellaceae; genus Colletotrichum; species Colletotrichum navitas. The sequence continues at coordinate 37,931 of NW_026850702.1, forward strand.
GTAAAGCTTATAAGCTTAGTATTCTTAACCCTAGAGAAAACTTTTTTAATACTATTATTATTAGTAACACTAAGGGATAAGTTAATATAGTTAACTATATATATTAGTAGTAATTAACAAATAATAAAGTAACTATAGTTCTCTATTATATATAAAGAAAAGAAGAATAATTATTATAGGTTAGTTAGTTAAATAACTAACTTATTACCTATAAATCCTTAGAGAATCTATAGCTAAATATCTAAGGATTTACTAGTAATAAGTTATTAGGGTTAACCTAATAACTCTAATATTTATCTATAATAGTTAATATTATAACACTAGTAACTTTCTATAGTGCTAGAAATCCTTTATTATTTATATCTAAAAGAATAGCTAAAAAATATAATAAAAACAAGAAGCTAAAAAGTATTTAATACTTTTTATTTATATAGTCTATTATATATAAGAAACCTATTTATTTATCTATATCTCTAACTACTTATTACTAACTAGCTCTTTTAATATATTAATTAGTAATAACTTTATAAATCTATTTACTAGGTTATTACTACTATAAATCTACTATATCTTATAAATCTTATAATATTTATATAACTAGTAAAAGGCTATAATATCTATTATAAGTTACTTTTCTTTTATAGTGCTAAGCTTTATAAGGCACTTATAAAGTAAGTATAAGTTAGTATAAAGTATTATAGGTATTTATAGTAGCTTAAAGTAGTTAGTAATTATTATAAGGGTAGTACTAATTATATAGGTAACGTTAGCGCTAGTAACTATCTTATAGACCTTAGAGGTAAGTATACTATATATAACTCTTTTATACTTTATTAAGCTAAAGTAAATAATATTACTAGTTAATTTAAAGCTTTTACTATTAGCAGTAGGTTACTTAATAATTTATTTATTAGTAAGGACTATAATAAAACTAAGTTAAAAAGTAAAGTTATAGTTATTTATAAATAAGCTATTAATAAATATAAAGAGCTTAGTAGTTATAAGGTTAATTAGTAAAATTATAGGCTATAGTTAAGGTTATTAATTTACTATTTAATTAAGTAGTTTTAAGCTTTAATTTCTTCTACTATAAGTAATTAGTGTTAGGTAGTAACTAAATAGTTAAAGTAGGCTTTAGGTTAGTAGATAGAAGTAATATATATACTATAGGTGTATTACTAGACATAATTTTACTAGGCAGTAAGTAATTTCTTATTAATAAGTTAAAGCTTTTTACCTTAGCCTTTTTAATAAAGGGTAAACTTACTATTAGTAGTAATAGATAATATACTACTATTAAAGGTAATAAAGTTATTAGCTATAAGTAACTACTTAGGTTTTACTATAAAAGTAGCCTTCTTAAGCTTCTTCTCTTTATAAGTAAAGAATTTACTATTTATAAGGCTAATTATATTATCTATTTATATACTAATTAATCTAAAGTTACTATTATTAAGTAATAATATTAATAAGTAAAAGTTAAAGTTTAATAAATCTATTTAGAGATTCTCTCTATAATAGTAGTTATAAGTTACCTACTAGTAGGTCTTTACCTCTATAATACTATATAATAGCTTAGTTACTATTATTATTATATTTACTAAGTAAAGATAGTAAATTTATATAGGTATATAGACAAGAATAATATAATTTAGTAGTATTACTAATTAGGTATACGCTTAGGTAATATTATATAACTAGAGAAGAAATCTATATTAAAGTAGTAAAAGGGCAAAGGTAAGTATTAATTACTAGGCTATTTACTAGATAGTAGGTAACTATATAAGAATTATTTTTTTACTATTATCTATATAACCTTAGATAATAAGCTATAATTTCTTATAGGGCTATTTATTTTTATCTTTTACTTTATAGACTATATATAATTTAAATATATAGGTGTTACTATAGGATTTCTTGTTATAGGTAATAATATAAAATATACTATAGTTAATAAAGGCTTTTACCTCTGCCTTATTAGACTCTTTAAAGGGTTTACTAGGTATAGTAATAATCCCTTTTTTATATAGTTTAATAGTAAGTGTATAGTCTACCTCTTTTTTATAGTTAAGAACACTATAGTTATAGTAAAGTATATTTTTATAAAGAATATAAGTATTAGGTTCTTTTATAGTAACTATAGTATTATTATAGTAGTTTATTATTAGTAATAATAGTATTATATACTTCCTCTTTAGCGTTAAGTATCTTTATAAGGTCTTTTTACGCTTATATAGTGTACATAGGATTATCTTCTACTTATATAAAGTAGCTAGTAGGTTTATTTAGTGTAGAGAGGTCTAGTTAACCTTCCTCTATATAGTAAGGTTTTACTATAGTAATCCTAAAGTTATATAGGCTATAAGGTAAATTAATAGTATAAGTAGTACTATTATTAGTAATAAAGTAAAATAGGCCCTACTAGCTATATTTCTTATACTATATATAGATAAAGGATTAAAGGGGTAAAGTAATAGTATTAGTTAAATCTAGGCTATTATATATAGTTAGTACTTTATATAGCTATTACTTTATATAGATCTAGTGTACTATATTTATTACTTTCTTAATAGCTTTAGTGTATTATATAGTAGTTATAGTAAGTAGTAACTTATTAGTTATTTAAGGGTATATACTAAATATAAGGAGAGTTAGGATAAGGCTATCTAGACTAGTAGTATTATTAATTATTTTAATAGTAAGTTAAAAAGTAACTTTAGGTTTAGCACTAGTTTCTTTATAAATAATCTTATAGATGTAGTAAAAGGGTATATAATAGTACTTAACTTTACTAATACTATAATAGGCTTTAATAGGTACTTCTTTTACTTTAATAAATAACCTATAGGTAGTATATTTAGACTTACTAAAGTAAAAATTTAGGCTAGCGTTAGTTATTATTTAATTAGGTAGGCTAAGATATATATTAATCTAGTATATCTATAGTACCTCCTATATATACTCTATAGTAATAAATTATAAGAATTTACTATATTAAACACTATTACTATATTAACTATATAAAGTACTAGTTTATTACTATTAAGATATATTATATTAACAAAGATCTTATAGTTAAACTTATTATTATTATATAGTATAAACTTAAAGTAACTAAAAGCTTTAGAGTATAATTAGTAGTAGTAGTAGTACTTATTAATAGCTTAAATTAATAAAAAAAGGTGTTTTCTTTATATATTTAAGTAACTTATAAAGTTACTAAATAGATAGGTAGCTAAATTACTAGTAGATTTAGTGTAATTTACTATTTATTAGGTATTACTTAGTAATACTCTTCTTAGTAGTTATAGAAGTATTTATAAGTAGCTAAATTAGTAAATAATAAGTATAGTATTATTACCCTAGATTAGCTAGTTAGTAAGGTTATTAAATTTTATACTATAATAGTCTATATTTTTTAAGTAAAAGAGAAATAAAGTATTAGTAGTTATTATATAAAAAATAAAGTTAGTAAGTAGTATAAGTATATTAATTACCCCTAGGGATTTAAAGTAATTACTACTACTAAAGTAAATACTTACTTTACTTACTTAAGTAGTATCTATAGGTATCTTTTTACCTAAGTAATACTAAAAGGTAAAGTATTACTTATAGCTAGTAGTTAATTTCTTAGCTATACTAGTGTTAAGTATAATACTATAGAAAGTTACTACTAAATAATACTTATTAAGTATAAATATCTTATTAGTTTTTATAGTCTTACTAAGTAGTAGCTTCTTTAGTAGGTTCTTATAAGTAAGTATATAGGTAGTTACCTAGTTATATAACTTAGAGAATATAGTTAGGCTATTAATTAATAGTTATATAAAGAAGGTAGTAAATATAAAGAACACTATATCTATATAGTTATTATTATTACTAATAAGTTATTTATTACTATTACTTACTTCTTAAAGATAACTTATATTATAACCTTTATAGGCAAAAAGAAAGTAGTTAAAGGTAGCTAGTAAAGCTTATATAAAGTAGGTGCTTTTATACTAGTTAAATAAGGATTACTACTCTTCTTTAGTATATTTAGTTAACTAATAACTAGGCTTACTATAGATAAAGCACTTCTTAGTTAATTTATTACTATACTAGTTTTTACTATAATAGTTACTTTATAAAGAACCTTATATTTACTATAGATTAGTATAATTATTATAGCTACTATTATACTTATAGTTAACCTAAAATTACTTATCCTTTATAGTAGATTTATCTATAGGGTATTATATAAGTAGCTTATAGTAAAGTAAAGTATTTACTACTTTATTATATAGTTATATATAAAGGCTATAAAATATAGCTAGTAGGTTAAAGAAAGCTATAGTGCACTTAGGTATACTATAGTAATAAGTAATAAGGTATTTATAATAATCCTTATCCTTAGGTAGGCTATTATAGGTAGTTACCTTAACTAGCTTAGTAACCCTTTTAATAAGTAACTTAAGGATCTTAAGCTTATTTTTACTATAGTTTTTATAAGTAATTAAGTTAAATAATATATAGTAAAGCTTAGTAATATAGGCTAAGTATACTTTATTACTTTTAAATTATTTTTTAAGCTTTACTATTAAAGTATTAAAATTATCTACCTATTAGTAGAGGGTAAATATATAATACTTTTATAGTTTACCTTAAAGTATTACTTAAATTACTACTTTATAGTAGTTTTATATTATACTTACCTAGATATAAAGGTTATAGAATAATAGTAATTTTAAGTTAATAGTCTTATACTAGCTACTAGTGTACTTTATAGCCTAGTTATTAGAGTATATCTTTATAAGATTACTTATTTACTTTAGCGTTAGCCTTAATATTACTATTAATATTACTATAGTTAATAAAAGCTTCTATAGTAGTATAGTTATTATTATACATAGGCTATAGATTTTAGCTATTACTTAAGGTTTTAGTGTTAACAAAGGTAGTAGTAAGGTAAAGGTTAGGTTATTATAGAAGGTCTAATAAGTAATTACTAGTAATAGGTATACTTTAGCTAGTTTTTTACTATATATATTATAAAAGGTCTAATAGGTAATTACTAGTAATAGGTATACTTTAGCTAGTTTTTTACTATATAGGATTATATTATAACCTTAGATATTCTTAATAAAGTTAAGGTCTTTAAGGCGTAGTTTAAAGTTATATAATAATCTTTTAATAATAGTAATTATCTTATTAGTCTAGTAGGTGCCCTCCTTCTGTTAAAGGGTATTAAATATATATTAAGTAATTAATAGGTGTTTACTATAGTAAACCTATACACTATAATTAATAAGGAAGTTATATAGGCTTATTAGGACCTTTTAGTTAATTACCTTAAAGTTATTTATAGACTATTTACTAAAATCCTTATAGGTGTAGTAAAGTAATTTACTACTAATGTAGTTATAATACTTATAACTACTAATATAAAATATAGTAATAGTGTTAAGTATAAAAGCTTATTACTTTTTTATAAGGTTAGTTAGTAACTTTTTAATATAGTCTTTTCCTTATTACTATAAAAGAATACACTATATAAGGTTAGTAGATATAGTAAATATATTATTAATTACTACTACTTACTACCTTATATTAAGTAGTATATTATACTTACTATAAACCTCTTCTTGTTGCCTTATAAGTAATAGGGTAGTAGTATATAACCTTTACTTACTTATAAGCTTATTATACTTACTTATCTTAGCTTAGGTCTTCTGCTTATAGGTGTAGTATTATTTACTATTACCTTCTATTAGCCTAATAACCTCTTAAACATAGGCGTTTCTTCTAGTAGACTAGAAGGTGTATATATTTATTAGAGAGATTACTACTAGTAGTATAGATAGTTAGAGAAAAATATACTCTTATAGGTATATAACTTAGGGAAAAACAATAGGCTATTATATTAGCTACTTATTAATACTATTAGTTAGTAAAAGGAGGAAAAATAATAGGCTATTATATTAGTAACTTATTAACACTATTAGTTAGTAAAAGAAGTATATATATAGAAAAAAAAAGAAGTTAGTAAGCTAAAAAGCTTATAATAAATAGGATATAGTAAATAATTACTAGTTAGCTATAGGTATATAAAGTAAAGGGTTTTTTATAGTTAAGAATACTTCTCTAAAGGTAATAAAGCTTATATAATAGACATAAATTAATAGTGTTTCTACTAGTTAAAGGGACTAGTTATAGATCTATTAATTAACCTATTATAATAGGTAATTAGTATAAACTATTATAGTAAGGGTATTTATAGAGGCGTTTTTAGTACTTGCCTACTCTAGGCGTATAAATAATTAACTAGTAATAATTACCTCTTCTTATAGTCTTTACTAATCTATAGTTTAGATAGTAAAGTTAACCTATATAGTTAATAGTAAAGTTAACTACTAATTAGTGTTAGTAACACTAAGGGATAAGTTAATATAGTTAAATATATATATTAGTAGTAATTAATAAATAATAAGGTAACTATAGTTCTCTATTATATATAAAGAAAAGAAGGATAATTATTATAGGTTAATTAGTTAAATAACTAACTTATTGCCTATAAATCCTTAGAGAATCTATAGCTAAATATCTAAGGATTTGCTAGCAATAAGCCATTAGGGTTAACCTAATAACTCTAATGTTTATCTGCGATAGTTAATATTATAATAATTATCTTTACTAATTAATTAGATTTTCTTTATACTAATAATCTTAAGGAAGTAAAGTAGATTTTTATAGCTAATCCTTAGCTAAAGTATTTAATTACTAAAAATATATTTCTTTACTAAGAGAATTAAATAGTCTATAATAGTAAGTAAAAGCTATATATAATTATTAATTTTACTAAGTAAAATAGTAATAATAAGAATAATAACTTATTAATTCTTAATAATTTACTAACTAAGACTAGTAATATACCTCTTAACTATAATATAATAGGTTAATTTATAACCCTAAAGAATAATACTATAATATAGGCTTAATAGATTAAGTCTCTTTATAAGTAACTAGTAAAGTATAAAAGCCTAGGTAATAGTAGTAACCTATAGTAATTAGCTAAAAGCCTACTTCTAGAGGAATATAGATAAAACTAAGAAAAAAAATAATAATCCCTTTAGTAAAAAACTACTATAAGTATAAACTTAAACAGTAACCTTATCTCTATAGTATTAAGGACTAGAAGTTTCTTAACTAAATAATAAATAATATATACACTAAAGGCTAAATAGTATAGGCTATAGGCCTAATACTATTTAAAGCTCTAGTATTTATAGTCTAGAGAATAGTAAATAGTAAGCTAAAAAAAAGAATAGTAGTAGATTTATAAGCACTAAACTAAGCTACTATTCTAGATACTTATCCTATGCTATTATAATCTAAGGTTATTAAGAAAATCTATAGTAAAATATTTATAATAGTAGTAAATACCTAGATATTTTTTTATTAATTTTTAGTAAAAGAAGAACACTAAGAAAGGCTAATAATTATTAGCTACTAAGGACAAGAAAAATTAATAGTAGTTTTAATAAGATTTAAGAACTTACTAGTATATATTTAATAATTTATAAATAATCTTCTAAAAGATTATAAAGATTTTATATAGTTATTTATTAATAATATTATTATATTATTATATATAGTAAATAATTATATATAATATTTATATACTATTTTTAAGCTATTTAAAGATATTAACTTATTATTAGCACTAAATAAATTATTTATTAGCTTCTCTTTTATTTAATTACTTAGATTTAAGGTAGATACTTTTAAGCTAACTAATATAGAAGACTAGACAAAAGCTCTTTAATAAGTACTATTCTTAGTAACCTTAGCTTTATTAAAAAAATAGATTAAATCTATAGACTATTTATAGTATTCTATCCTATACTATACCTCTAGGAACTAACTATTATAAGCCCTAAAGATATTCTTACTAGTAAAGGCTAAAAAACAGGGGATTATAAAAGGTACTAAAAAAAAAAACTTCTATAAAAATATAAGTATTACTTTAATAAAAGTATAAATAAATAATTTTTTTAAGATATTAAATAAGCCTTTACTTTAGATACTATATTATTTTACTATAATCTAGACTATACTTTATTTATATAGCTAGATGTATCCTATAATTATAGATTTAGGGTAATACTCTTTTATTTAAAAGAAAATACTAACTAGTTACTAGGAAAACTAATCCCTTAAATAGCTATTTAACTAGTTATATACCTTAGTAAAGCCCTTATAAGCACTAAATAAAAATACTAGGTAACTAAATTAAAAGTAGCCTACTTAGTATAGGTTATTTAAAAAACTAAGACTATTAATAGCTTAGTATAAGTAACTTTAATAGTAATTTTAATAGATTATACCTTAACCTATAGAGTAATATAGTAGACTACTTTATTTATTACTAATAAAAAGTAGGCTAATCTCTAGTTAGTGCTTACTATAGAATATCTTTTATAGTTTAAACTTTTTTATATTTATATACTAGAAGTCTTTAATATAGTAGCTAATATACTTTCTTAGCTACTAAATAAAGATAATACGCTTATTAAAATTAGAGAATTAGATAAAATATAGGATAATAACTAGGTGTATATAGCTATAGATATTAAGATTAACAAGGAGTTTTACTAAGAAATCACTAAGTAATACTAAAAAGATTTTAAATTCTATATATATCTAGTAAAGATTATAGTATATATATCTTTATTAATATTTATATATATAAAGGTATTAGTTATATTATATTATTATATATACTAGTTATTAGTAATAGCTAATATTATTATATATCTATAGCTTTTTAGCCTATAAGTAATACTAAAGGTTTCTAAATAATTAATACCTAAGTGTTAATTAAACCCTTGTACTACTTATCTTGCCTTATATATTTTCTTTACTAATTTCTAGAAGATAATAATAAAGATAAGTAGATAAAAAGTATAAATAAAGAAATTAAAGAACTAGAAAATAATAATACATAGACTATTATAAGAAATAATAATAACATTATTATTATTAAAGAAAGATAAGTATATAAAATAACAGAAAAAATAGATAATAATATTAATAAAATAGAGAAAATATATAAGGCAAGATAGGTAGTACAAGGGTTTAATTAACACTTAGGTATTAATTATTTAGAAACCTTTAGTACTACTTATAGGCTAAAAAGCTATAGATATATAATAATATTAGCTATTACTAATAACTAGTATATATAATAATATAATATAACTAATGCCTTTATGTATATAAATATTAATAAAGATATATATACTATAATTCCTACTAGATATATATATAATAAAGAAGCTAATAAACTAGTTTTTAAGAATAAAAATTCTTTATATGATAATAAAGAATATATATATAAATTAGATAAGGCCTTATATAGTTTAAAATAAAGTCCTAGACTATAGTATAAGTACTTAAAAGATATATTTATAAAAGAAGGCTTTAAAATATCCCCTTATAATAAAGCAGTATTTATATATAATAAAAATAATAATAAAATAATACTAGCTTATTACGTAGATAATATATTAGTAGTTAGAATTAATAAAGAATTTATAGATAATCTATTTAATAATATACTACTTAAATATATAAAAATAAAGCCTATAAGAATACCTAGTATATTTCTAAGAAATAAAATATATAAATTATAAAAATAAAAGCGTATATATATATTAAATAAAATATATAGATAAGATATTAAATAAATATAATAAAAGAGATTTATATCCTTATAATACACCTATAAATAATAATATAGAATTATATAAGAATAATAGACAAGTAACTAAGGAAGAAATATTAAAATATTAGCAAGAAATAGGTGCTTTAATATATTTAGCACTAAAAACAAGAATAGATATAACTCTTCTTGTTATAACTTATTCTAGATATATAAGTAACCTTTCTAAAGAGTATTTTATTGCCCTTAATAAAATATAGGGTTATTTAAATAAATATAATAATTTAAGAATATATTATAACTATAATAATATTAATAATTTTAATATAATAGGTTATACTAATTCTAACTAGGCAAGAGATCTTAGTAATAGAAGATCTACTTCTAGTTATATATATACTTATAGATATTATAATCTTATTAACTAGAATTCTATAAAACAAAAAACAGTAGCTTTAAGTACCTATAAAGCTAAATATATAGCTTTAACAGAGGCTATAAAAGAAGCTATATATTTATATAATAGCTATAACTATTTAAGGATAAATCTAGGGTTTAGTGATTTAAATAAACCTAGGATATTAATAGATAGTAAAGCAGCTTAAAAGCTAGTAGAAAATCTAGAATTTTATAAAAAGGTTAAGTATATAAATATAAAATATTACTTTACTAGAGATACTATAATAAATAAATAAGTATATCTATATTATATAAATACAAAAGATAATATAGTAGATATTTTAACTAAACCTTTAAGAAAAGTTTTATTTAATAATATAATAAATACTATAAATATAATAGATAAATATACAATACCTAAATATAATAAACAAGAAGAAAATAAGAATATAAGATATAAGTATATAAATAGTAATAATAATAATAATATATTATAAAGAAGAGTAATATATATATATATATAAATAAGTTACTATCTCTTGTTTTTTCCTATATATAAAGGTTTTAAAGAGATTAGTAAAGTATATATTAAAGTATATATACTTAATAATAAATAGCTATCTTAATTTTTTCCTATTAAGGTTTTTATAGATAAGCTATATATAATAAATTATATATACCTTAAGGGGAGGTATTAGATATTAAGGTTTAAATACCTTATATATATAAAAAATAAGATAATAATATAATAAAGAAGTAGAATATATAATATAGTATTAATAATACTATATACACTATATACACTAGATATAAGAATAACTACTTAGAAAACGGCTATATATACTATATAATAATAATATTTATATATAAAGAATAGGTCTTTTAAGTAAGACCTCCTCCTTCTCTAAGGAATTAAGAATATAGTTCTAGGTTATATAAGGTAAATAAATAAAATAATACCTTGCTATAGGTAAAACAATACCTTATAACTTAACCTATTTAATAACCTACTTAATAACCTACCTAATAACCTACCTAATAACCTACTTAATAGCCTAGAATACTAGAGAAATCCTTAGAATACCTAAGAAATAAGTATAAGTAATCCCTTTATATCCCTAGGTCTAGTTAGCTAGTTAGATCTATAAGCTCTTTTATTATATTTACAACAATATACTACCTTTATATCTTATCTCCTATTTCTTATCTCTTATTTACCCCTTTTGCCTTGAAAAATAACTACTAATATAGTATCTATAGTATATACTTTAGTTAGCTAGCTTACTAATACTTACTTATATAAGCCTATATTTCTTAACCTACTTTAGTTTAAATTAGTATACTTTTTATAAGTAAATTATTACCTTAAGTAAAAGCCTTAAGAAGACATTAAACTTATTACTATAAAATATCTTAGAATAATACTATAAGACTAGTAGCTAAGGTACTCTAATAGTAGCTTTATAATTACTTTACCCCTACGTATATACTAGTATAATATAAAAGTATAGAAATATAGATTTCTAGAATAAAGAAGTCTTAGAATAACTATATTTAAGTATATAAGTGTCTTATATAACTTTCAGTAATATATATATATAATAACTAAGCTAATATAGTAAGTAAGCTACTTTTTGTACTTTTTACCTTTTTAAACTATATATTAATATTTCTCTATATATAAATATAGATTCTTCTTTAATTAATTAAAAACTATATTATCTTTACTCTCTAAGCTATTTATAAAGACCTAAAAGTATCTATATAAAAAGTAGCCTCTACTTATAAGATCCCTTAAATAATACTTTAACACTAATATACTAAATATATTATATAACCTAAAAGATATATTAACTTAATTAAGATAATTATTTTAGAAGAAGAAGTAATCCCCAAAAAGATTATTAACCTACCTAATTAAGTAAGAGTCTTCTTTATAATAAGAGAATATATAAAAAGTAGCTAATTAACTTCTTAATATATATAATAGAATATATATTAGACCTTAATAAATAAAGTACTTTATATAGTAAGAACCTTAATTAAAAAAATAATTCTAGTATTAAATTAACTATTAGAAGGCCTTAGCTAAGGATCCTATAACTATATAAGTTAACTTTATACTTATAAAGATATAATTATAAAGTATAAAATATAGGATTATAATATTAATAACTTTAATAAGACTAGGATGTTAATAAAACTAATATTATATATATAGGTTATTATGATATTTAATAAATATAGAAAGCTTTATATAAAGTAGCCTAGTAATTAAGAAAAGATTTCTTATTAGTATTATAGGCTAGTTAACTAAAGGCAGTTATTAGTATATAGGTAATATAGTAAGAGGAGGTAGGTTATATAATATACTGCCTACTAGTAGTATTCTTTACCTTTACCTATATATAAAAGTACTACTAACACTTACACTTTTATCTTATATAACTATTAATAATAATAATAATAATAATAATAAGAATAATAATAATAATAATAATAAGAATAATAATAATAATAATAATAATAATAATAATAATAATAATAATAATAATAATAATAATAATAATAATAATAATAATAATAATAATAATAATAATAATAATAATAATAATAATAATAATAATAATAATAATAATAATAATAATAATAAAAATAATAATAATAATAATAATAATAATAATAATAATAATAATAATAATAATAATAATAATAATAATAGTAATAATAATAATAATAATAATAATAATAATAATAATAATAATAATAATAATAATAATAATAATAATAATAATAACTAATTAACTACTTTTCTACTACTTATAATATTATAAAAACTAGAGATATTTTATTAATTACCTAGTAAAAACTAATATTAATTAATAGTTAATTATTACTAATAACTAGTAATTAATAAAGCTTACTATTATAGGAGTTTACTTAGCCTACTATAACCTAGTAAACTACTAACTAAGTTAAGTATTATTAAGGCTACTTTACCTCTATAAGAAACACTATAGTGTCTATTATACTATTAGAACCTCTTTAATAAGCAAGAATCTCTTTTATACTAACTATAGTACTATTAAAAAAGGTACTTAAGTAGTAATAACTACTACTTTATTTAGTTTTTCTTTTTATTACTATATTTAGAGAGTTTAAAAAAATACAAAATATAATATAATATAAAAGTATAATATAAATATAATATAATATAATACAAATATAATACATGTATTTATATTATATTATATAAAAAAGATAATACATGTATTTATATTTATATTATATTATATTTACATTATATTTTATATAATATATAACTATACAATATAAAAAATAAAAATAATTAGAATTAGTAAATTAATTATATACAATATTACTTAATTTTTACTTATAGTATAGTATTATCTATATAATTTACTTAAAATATTATATACTTTAAAACTAAGATTTAGTAATAACTATTAAGCACTATATATATAATAAATATAAGTTAATACTAAATTAATTAATATATAGTATACTAAGTATAAATTATTAATATATTTAACTATACTAAAGTTATTATAAATAACAATCTATATAATAACTAATAATATTATAACTTACTTTTTAATAACTAACTAAAGTATAACTAACTATATAATAACTAACTATAATAGAACTATTAATAATATAACTAACTATATAATATATAACTTTAAAATAACTTATAATATAATAAATAACTAAGTTATAACTAACTATAAAATAACTAATAATTAGAGTTCTAAAAAAAAATACAAGGTTTCTATACAAGTGTTAAGACCTTTATAGTGTAGTAAAAAAGTATTAGTAATTATATAGGCTTATATAAGCTATATAAAAATAAAGTAAAATAAGATTTAGATAAAACTTTTTTTCTTAATTTATTACTATTTTTATTTCCTTTTTAGGAAATAGCCCCGCTTTTTATTCTAGTTTTAAGAAATCTATTTTTAGTATAGGCACCAACATGTATTATATAGTGCTAAGCAAAAAATATAATACAAATACAAGTTGTATTTACTAGTATATCTTAGTATATAATTACTAAAAATAGAAACTATATTAGATAACCCTTGTAATAATTTTAAGATCTATAATATATATTAATTATATAATTTAATATTTATAACTTAGTCTAAAAAGCCTTGTATTTTAAAAGAAATACAAATTCTATACAAAATACACTTTTAAATCTCTGCTAATAATAGTAGTATTAATATAGTTTATTATAACTAATATAGTATATAGTCTTAGATATTAAGTAAAATATAAGTAAAAGTAAAAATAAAATAAATAATAAAGAAGAAAGTAAAAATAGACTATTTTTTACTACTCTAAATAGTATATATACTTGTCTTACTATAAGTAAATACCTTATAAAAACTCTATTAATTATATATTATAACTATAGAATATAAATATATACTATAACTATTAGTATAAGCTATTTCTAGAAAATATAACTATATACTATACCTATAAACTATTTATATAAACTATAACTATAGAGTATAACTATAATCTATAACTATAAAGTAACTATTGTATAACTTTAAAGGATAACTATAGTCTATAACTAGAAATAATAAGTATAAAAGTATAAAAGTAAACTTATAAATATAAAAGTATACTTATATAAGTTAAAGTTTATAGTTATATATAAGTTTATTTATTATAAGTATAGTAAATAACTATATAGTCTATAGTTATATAAAGATAATAATAATTTTATAAGTTATTTCTTTAGTATAATTATATATATTAATATTATAAACTTAATTAATATTTATATAGTTAATACTTAATATATATATTAATTCTCTTAAGTGTTATATACTATATATAACTAAAAGACTTCTTTTCTAAGTACTTCTTTCTTTAATTAGTATATTATATTAAGTATTTATATATTATAATATACTTTATATAACTAATAGGTATATATTATTATTATAAGCTATATAACTTTATAAAATTATAACTTTAATTTTATAAAGAACTTTAGTATAACTTATTATTAGAAGTATAAGAACTAAGAGTATCTCTTATACTCTTAATACTTCTTTATCTTATATTTCCTCTATTATAGAGGTTATATATATATAAGATATATATATTTATAATCTACTAACTTAGTAGATTAATATATATATTAATTATATAAGCATGTCTTATTACGTAATCACTGGAAGATAGGAGAAGGTACTAGAATATCTAAGAAACCTCCTCTTAACACTTTCTTTTTAATAAGGTTACTGCTTTAAGTTAGGGTTATTTAACTAGGGTTATTAAGTTATATAATCTTAGGTTGATTTATAAGTAGCTTACGTAAGTATAGAATATTCTAGTAAGCTGGATATGTCTATATAAGGGCTAGATTTCTTCCTGTTTCTAGTCTATCTTATTCTCTCTCTAAGTAAGTAAAATAGAACAGTTAGCAACAAAATAATAAGACTAACTATTATACTCTCTTTATATTTATATTCTTATATCTCTATATTTACCTATGTTATCTTATATTCTTGCTTCTATAGGATATATCTTTATATAAGAGATATACTCTCTTATATACTCTTAGGCTATTATTCTCTCTAAGAGATCTAAGCCTACCTGTTGTACTAATAAATATAGATATAGTAAATAAATCTAGTGTATTTAAATTACTTAGTAAGGCTAGAAGTTATATATAGTTAAGTAGTAGACGTAGTAAAATAAGTAGGAATAGTAGTAGTAATAATAGGCTAAATATAGAGGGTAGCTAAAAGTAAAGTAGTTAAGTTATAATAATAAAGTTAATTAGTACTAAGTAAACTATAATAATTAGTACTAGGGTAACTATACTTAATATAGTTAAAAGTATAACTAATAATTTAGTAATTACTATAGTAATAGTAATTATTATAGTAATAACAATAGTAACTAGAATACTAAGAAGTACTATAGTTACTATAAGCCTAGTTATTAGTTAATTAAATATACTACTAGTATATAATATAATATATATTAATAATTGAAAAATAACTACTAAGTAAAACGCTTTTTTGTAACTATATATTAAACCTTTTTTACTAGCTATAAAAGTAGTTATGTATAAGAAAAAGAAAATAATAAAGATAATAATAAAGATCTTAGTTACTACCTCTAAGGTAAATTTACTTTCTATAATAGTAAAAAAGAACTAAAAAGTAATACTTTTTATACCTCTACTATATTCTATAGTAATACTACCTAAAGTAGTAATAAGCTTACTTTTAGCCTAGCTAACTAAGTAGTCTATTACTAGTTAATAAAGAATAACCCTAGTGTAGTATTTTTAGATCTATCTATCTCTTTTATACTAAATTATTACTTATTAAGTACCTTTTAAAGTATTTTACTAAGTATAGGTACTATAACCTTCTTTACTACTAGTTATTAATAAGTAACTATATTATAATAGATTTAACTATTAGGAACTATAAGTATTTTAAGAGAGAATATATTTAGAATATATTTTTATTAAGTGCTTTAGAGAGTATACTTTAGCTATAAAGCCTAAGAATATATATTAAACTTAGTAAAGTTATTATAGTACTAAATATAAAATCTACTATAATTAAATATAGATAGCTTGAAAGTTAAGTTTAAGGTTACTAAGAGATAAATTCTCTTGTTAAAAATATACTATCTATTATTTATGTTTTATATTTTTTAGAAATATTAGAAAATATATTTTCTTTAATAAATATTTAAACCTCAGAAAAATATATAAAGTTACTAGCTTATAAATCTATAGTTTTTAAGACTTAAAAGTAGAATAGACACTTAAAAGAAACTTTAATAAGTATAAATATAAATTAAATAAAATTCTTTAAAGACAAATATATTTTAAAATATAAATATATTTATAATATACCAGTAACTATTAATACTACTACTACTAGCTAAGTAAAGATTTAGTTTAGTAGTAGTAACACTATTTACTTAAAAAGTACTACTATAGTTAGTATACTATTTAGGTCTATTATCTTTTATATAATACTTATAAATATACTTTTTTTACTTTACCTAGTAAATATAGATTAACTATTAATTAATTTAATATCCTTATTATTATAATATTAACTATTATAGATAAATATTAAAGTTATTAGATTAACCTAATAACTTATTACTAGTAAATCCTTAGATATTTAACTATAAGTTCTATAGGGATTTATAGGTAGTAAGTTAGTTATTTAACTAGTTAACCTATAATAATTATTCTTCTTTACTTTATATATAATAATAAACTATAGTTACCTCTATTATTTATTAATTACTACTAATCAGAGAGTTTAAAAAAGATTTAAAATATAATATAATACAAAAATATAATATAAATACAATATAATACAATATAAATACAATACATGTATTTGTATTATATTATATAAGAAAGACAATACATGTATTTGTATTTGTATTATATTATATCTGTATTGTATTTTGTATAATATACAACTATACAATATAAAAAATAAAAATAATTAAAAATTAGTAAATTAATTATATATAGTACTATTAACCTTCTTTTATAGTATAGTATTATTTATATATTTTATTTAAAATATAGTATACTTAAAAACTAAGATATAGTAAAGTTTATTAAGTATCATTTATAAGTATTTACTACTATATAAGTAATATAGATAAAAGAACTATATATTACTTAAAGTATAATATATTAATATACTATAACTATACTAAAGTTACTATTAATAACTAACTATATAATAACTAACTATATAATAACTAACTATATTATAACTAACTATATAATAACTAACTATATAATAAATAGCTTTTAATACCTAACTATATAATAAATAGCTTTTAATACCTAACTATATAATAACTAACTATATAATAACTAGCTATATAATAAATAGCTTTTAATAGCTAACTATATAATAAATAACTTTTAATAACTAACTATATAATAACTAACTATATAATAACTAACTATATAAAAATTAATAAATAGCTTTTAATACCTAGCTATATAATAACTAACTATATAATAAATAGCTTTTAATACCTAACTATATAATAACTAACTATATAATAACTAGCTATATAATAAATAGCTTTTAATAGCTAATTATATAATAAATAACTTTTAATAACTAACTATATAATAACTAACTATATAATAACTAACTATATAATAACTAACTATATAATAACTAACTATATAATAACTAACTATATAATGACTAACTATAGAATAACTAACTATATAATAACTAACTTATAATAACTAACTATATAATAACTAACTATATAAAAATTAATAAATAGCTTTTAATAGCTAACTATAGTAAGGTAGGAGTGCATAAGTAAGAAGAAAGTATAAAAATAATAGTAAGGTAGGAGTGCATCAGTAAGAAAAAAGTATAAAAACACTAGGATTTTATAAGCCTTTCCTATTTAAGTAAGTAACTTATTAGCCCTACTAATTACTACTTTAGGAAATATATAAGTTTTATAATAATTATAAGATTTTAAGTTTTTTATCTTTTTTTTTTAAAATAATATTTATAATATAAGGTTTAAGTTAAGATATATAGTAATACTAAAATAATAATTATATTTTAGTAAAGTATAGTACTTTCTTATATTAAGACTTATATTCTTTATTTACTTTAAATATCTTATAATATAATATTTTAAATATTTATATATTATAATATACTTTATATAGCTTATAACTATATAGTATAGTTATAAGCTATATAATTCTATAAGGTTATAAGTTATAAGTTATAAAAAGATTAAGTAAAAGTAGTTTATAGTAGTATAGTATATATAATAAAACTATATATATAACTATATAGTATAGTTATAAATTATATAATTTTATAAGGTTATACCTTAAAAGTTATAAAAAACTTAAGTATAATTAGTTTATAGTAGTATAAAATATATAATATAACTATATATAGTTTATATTATACTTTAGATTATATACTTTATAAAGTTACTTTATAGAATTATTCTATAAAGTAAAACTTATAAGAATTATATATAATATTTATATATAATAATACTATATAATAATACTTAGTAAAGTATTTTTAAAATATAAATATCTTAATATCTATATTCCTAAGATTCATATCCTTTTATTTTTTAATATCTTATTATATTATTAAGTATTACCTTATTATCTATAGATTATATTTATTAGTTATTATTCTAAGTATAGTCCTTTATAAATAACCTTTTTCTTAAGCTATATTATATTTATTATTAATAAAATACTAAATATATTCTTTATAGTAAGTACTTTAATATTTAAGAAGAATATAATTAGTTTATTTCTTTTAGCTAACTTTACTTACTTAGATGGAAACCTCTTTACCTCTTAGTATATTTTATTATTAGAAATACCTAGACTTTAATAATAAAGTTAACTACTATAATACCTTAAATCTTATAGTAAATAATAATACTAGTAGTAGTGTTATAGATATAGTTAACTTAATAGAAGATTCTAGTAGTTATATTTCTTCTATTTATAATATATTATTAGAAGACTTAGAAAAAGAAGAAACTAAACAACAATATTTATAAGACTAATAGAATATTAATACTTTAGAGATATTTAATCCTTATACTATACTATATAATATTATAATACAAGATAAAGATAGTATTATAAGTAATTCTTTAAAGCTACTATTATTTAAAGTATTTAATAATAAAATAAATAGTATTACTAATAATACTTATAAGGAATTTAAAGTAAGTAACTTATTAGTTTTTAAAATTATATATAATTAAAGATAAATTATAACTTATACTAATATATTATATAATAGAATCTTATTAGTAATACTATAGAGTATAGTATTAGTTATAATTATTATAACTAGGAAGAAAGTAGTATAAATAGTGTTTTAAATTATAATATTAAAGAAGTAAAAGAATACTATATTACTAATATTATTCTAAATACTTTTTATAGTAATAATATTAGAAATCTTAGTATTAATAACTAAGTAACTAAGAGTAAATAATAATATAACTACTTTTAAATATATATAATATATATAAAGAAGTAATAGTATTAGTATTAATAAAATATTTTTTTTAATATATAGATATATATATAAACCTACTAATATATTTTTACTTATATATTATTAGACTACTATATAAATATATATAAAAAGAATTAATCTTGTATTTTTTCTTTGTATTTTGTATAATATACAAAATACAATACATGTATTTATATTTGTATTATATCGTGTATAGGAAAAAATACAATACAAATACATGTATTATATTATACTAGAAAAAAAATATAAATACATGTATTGTATTTATATTGTATTTGTATTGTATTTTTTTAATACTCTGCTACTAATATATATAGTTAACTATATTAACTTATCCCTTAATATTACTAATACTAATTAGTAGATAACTTTACTATTAACTATATAAGTTAACTTTACTATTTAAACTATAGATTAGTAAGGTCTATAAGAAGAGGTAATTATTATTAGTTAATTATTTATATACCTAGAGTAGGTAAGTACTAAAAAACGCCTCTATAAATACCTTTACTATAATAGTTTATACTAATTACCTATTATAATAGGTTAATTAATAGATCTATAACTAATCTTTTTAACTAGTAGAAACCTTATTAATTTATATCTATTATATAAGCTTTATTACTTTTAGAGAAGCACCTTTAACTATAAAATACCCTTTACTTTATATACTTATAGCTAACTAGTAATTATTTACTATATTTTATTTATTATAAGCTCTTTAGCTTACTAACTTCTTTTTCCTATATATATACTTCTTTTACTAACTAATAGCGTTAATAAGTAGCTAATATAATAGCCTATTATTTTTCCTTAAGTTATTTACTTATAAGAGTGTAGTTTTTCTTACTGTCTATACTACTAGTAGTAATCTCTCTAATAAATATATATACCTTTTAGTTTACTAAAAGAAACGCCTATATTTAAGAGGTTATTAGGCTAATAAAAGGTAATAGTAAATAATACTACACTTATAAGTAAAAGACCTAAGCTAAAATAAGTAAGTATAATAAGCTTATAAGTAAGTAAGACTTATAACCTACTACCTTATTATTATAAGGTAATAAGAAGAGATTTATAATAAGTATAATATACTACTTAATATAAGGTAGTAAGTAGTAGTAATTAATTATATATTTACTATACTTATTAACTTTATATAGTATATCTTCTTATAGTAATAAGAAAAAGACTATATTAAGAAGTTACTAATTAACCTTATAAAGAAGTAATAAGCTTTTATACTTAATACTATTACTATATTTTATATTAGTTATTATAAGTATTATAACTATATTAGTAGTAAATTACTTTACTATACTTATAAAGATTTTAGTAAATAGTCTATAAATAACTTTAAAGTAATTAACTAGAAAGTCTTAGTAAGCCTATATAACTTCTTTATTAATTATTAGAGATTTAAAAGTGTATTTTATATAGAATTTATATTCTTTTTAAAATACAAGGCTTTTAAGACTAAGTTATAAATATTAAATCATATAATTAATATATATTATAGATCTTAAACTAATTACAAAGATTATCTAATATACTTTCTATTTTTAGTAATTATATACTAAGATATACTAGTAAATATAACTTATATTTATACTATATTTTTTATATAGTACTATATAATATATATTAGTGCCTATACTAAAAATAGATTTCTTAAAACTAATATAGAAAAGTAAGGTTATTTCCTAAAAAGAAAATAAAAATTTTTTAAATTAAGAAAAAAAAGCTTTTTTAAACCTTATTTTACTTTATTTTTATATAGCTTATATAAGCCTTTATAATTACTAATACTTTTTTACTACACTATAAAGATCTTAACACTTGTATAGAATCCTTGTATTTTTTTTTAGAACTCTATTAATTATAGTATATAGGTTAACTACAGTAAATACTTATTAATTACTTAATATATATTTAATACCCTATAATAAAAGGAAAGTACTTACTAGACTAATAAAATAATTACTATTATTAAAAGATTATTTTATAACTTTAAACTATACTTTAAAGACCTTAACTTTATTAAGAATATTTAAGGTTATAATATATATAATCTTATATAGTAAAAAACTAGCTAAAGTATACTTATATAATAGGATTTATAGTAATAGCTGTAGGTCTTAGTAATAGATTACTAAGCCTTTGGCGCCCTACCCTACTATCTAGTTTTCTAGTAGTAGAGCCCTTATTATCTAGGCTCTATAAGCTTAAGTCTTATAATACACTAATACCTACTATTAAGCCCTACCTAGTTAAGTGCCTATAGCTATTATCTTATAATTCTTAAGCTTTTATCTCTCTTAAGTAACTAGTATAAGTAAAATAGATTAGAATAATAGTAGATATACTAATTACTTACTAACCTATTATTAATATACTACTAGTGTAAATAAGCTATAGCTATCTATAGCTAAGTACCTAATATACTTAATTAAAAGTAAAGACTAACTACTATTATTAAAAAGGTTTATATAAAGACCTAATAAAGAAGAAGTATAAAGAAGGTTACTATTATAAGGCTTAAATACACTAGACTTACTAATAGTTAGTAATAAAGCTTTTATTAATAAATAGTTATAAAGTAGTTAAAGCGTTAGTATAATTATATAAAGTTAAAGGGTTTTAGACCTTATATAGGTAATAATATTATACTTCTAAGAAACTATAAAGACTATAGTTAAAGAACACTAAGAAGAACAAAGGTATTATAAGTGCCTCCTATAAAAGCTTACTAATTAACTAGTGTAGTAATCTAGTAGAAAAGAATACAAGAAACCCCTATTTTATAACTATAGACTCCTAGAGGAAGAATCTATAAGTGCCTAAGTAGTAGATTAGATTAATACTATAGAGGTAGCTAATAGGCTTTATCCTAGGAGTACTATAGAGTAATAGGTTAAATAGGCCTTATTAAAGGTATCTTTATTATTATAGATATAATAGTATAACTATAAGAAAAGGCTTACTAAACCTTTAGTCTAAAGGGACTTCTTAGCGTTTATTTACTAAAAGTATATTAACCTAGAGGCCTAGGAGTAAGACTACTAGTAAAAGCTTTAAAGGATATAAATATATAATAGCTAAACTTTATTATAGTACTTTACTAAGTAGTTAGTAATATACTATAACCTTAGCATAGAAGATATAAAGGACTTAAAGGCTAAGGCCTACTAGTACTTCTTTAGGTTACTTTACTTATTATAAGAAAAATAATCTAGTAAAAGTACTTATCTTTATATAAAAATATAGCTTATAAAGCTAATTAGTTATAGTTATTAAAAGACTAAAAGTTTAGTAAAAGGTTATAAAAAAATAATAA
Source organism: Colletotrichum navitas (assembly GCF_030913465.1). Lineage (NCBI taxonomy): Eukaryota > Fungi > Ascomycota > Sordariomycetes > Glomerellales > Glomerellaceae > Colletotrichum > Colletotrichum navitas. Next base: position 61,488 of record NW_026850702.1, read on the forward strand.
GAAGCGTCCTATAACTACTAATAAGCACCTATAGAGGCCTTTACTTTAATAAAAGGACTAGAAGAGGGAGACCCTAAGAGACCTTAGGCTATTAGGCCTAATATACTACTAGTTAAGAGGGGACTAGTGTAGTAGCTAGTTATATAGTAGTTAGTTACTAAAAGGCTAGCTAGAGTTTAGGCACTACTTTATTATAACTAAAGAAGGTATCTTATAACTATATACCTAAAGAGAAAGTTTAATAGTATAAGTAATAGTAGGCTACCTAATTACTAACTAGATAAGAAGCTACTATAGTATAGTATATTATAATAGCCTAAGAATTTAGAGCTTAACCTCTTAAAAATAAATAAGTATAAGTAATATACTTAACTTACTTATGCCTTAAATAACAAAGGTACTTATTAAGGTAACTATAACTAGTATAA